>NC_053024.1:490385305-490495180 GCF_003073215.2 Triticum urartu
ATAATTATTGTGATGATACATATGCTATAAAAAGTAGTGATTATATTTATAAAACTTTTCATGATTATGGTTACCCCTTTTCTGAACATTACTCTTTTAATGTGGAAACAATTTATAGTATCCAAGTCTCTTATGATACTCCCACTATTATTCATGAGAAGAATTTTGCTTGTGTGGAGAGTAGTAAAATTTCTATGCTTGTAGATCATGAAAAGAATGCTTTAGGTGCTGGTTATATTGTTGAATTCATTCATGATGCTACTGAAAATTACTATGAGGGAGGAACTTATGCTTGTAGGAATGGCAATAATATCAAGTTTCCTCTCTATGTGCTTAAAGTTTTGAAGTTATGCTTGTTTTACCATCCTATGCAAATTGATTCTTGTTCCCAAAAGTTGTTTGCTCACAAAATCCCTATGCATAGGAAGTGGGTTAGACTTAAATGTGCTAGTCATATTCTTCATGATGCTCTCTTTATGTTACAATTCTTATCTTTTATGTGAGCATCATTGAAATCATCATGCCTAGCTAGGGGCGTTAAACGATAGCGCTTGTTGGGAGGCAACCCAATTTTATTTTAGTTCCTTGCTTTTTGTTCCTGTTTAGTAATAAATAATTCATCTAGCCTCTGTTTAGATGTGGTTTTATGCTTTTAATTAGTGTTTGTGCCAAGTAGAACCTTTGGGAAGACTTGGGGAAAGTCTTGTTGATCATGCTGTAAAAAACAGAAACTTTAGCGCTCACAAGAATTGCTACCATTTTTATTTGGAAAGTGCTATTTAGTTAATTCCTTTTGAAGATGATTAATAGATAAATTCATCATGTCCATAAATTTATTTTTCATCATGTCCATAAATTTATTTTAGAATTATATGAGTTCCAGAAGTATACGTTTGATCCAGATTACTACAGACTGCTCTGTTTTTGACAGATTCTGTTTTTTATGTGTTGTTTGCTTATTTCGATGAATCTATGAGTACTATCGGAGGGTATGAACCATAGATAAGTTGGAATACAGTAGGTTTAACACCAATATAAATAAAGAATGAGTTCATTACAGTACCTTGAAGTGGTGATTTATTTTCTTATACTAACGGAGCTCATGAGTTTTGTACTTTAAGTTTTGTGTTGTGAAGTTTTCAAGTTTTGGGTAAGGATTCGATGGACTATGGAATAAGGAGTGGCAAGAGCCTAAGCTTGGCGACGCCCAAGGCACCCCAAGGTAATATTCAAGGACAACCAAAAGCCTAAGCTTGGGGATGCCCAGGAAGGCATCCCCTCTTTCGTCTTCGTTCATCGGTAACTTTACTTGGAGCTATATTTTTATTCACCACATGATATGTGTTTTGCTTGGAGTGTCAATTTATTTTGTTAGAATTTTCTTGCTGTTATTTAGAACAATGTTTTGCATATTTTATTTCAATAAAAGTGGCATTGATAGCCTTTACTATGCCTATGTTAGAAGTCCACATGTTGCTGTTTGAAAACAGAAAGTTTACCGCTGTTGCAATAATTCCCTAGAAAATTCAGAATGTGATAAAATGTTTAAACATTTTGCATATTAAGATCTGATAAATTTACTACAGTTGGAATTTTCTTTCATAATTTTTGGAGCTAGGGAAGTATGGATGTTGCTGCATTCTTTACAGATTATCCTGTTTAGGCAGATTGCTGTTATGTTTGCATTGTTTGCATATGTTTGCTTATTTAATGATTCTATTTGAGGATAGGACTATTAAATATGCAGAGGCATTTAGTATGAAATGTTGAATAATAATTTTTAGTGATTTTCTACATTAGAGTATGATAATGTTTTGGCAATGGTTTATACTAACTTATCTCACGAGTCCTTGTTGAGTTTTGTGTGGATGAAGTTTTTGAGATTTAGGGAGACCGTGATATGAGAGGAATTAAGGAGACACAAAAGCTCAAGCTTGGGGATGCCCAAGGCATACCAAGATAATATTTCAAGAAGTCTCAAGCATCTAAGCTTGGGGATGCCCCGGTTGGCATCCCACCTTTCTTCTTCAACAACTATCGGTTAGTTTCGGTTGATCCTAAGTTTTTGCTTCTTCACATGATGTTTGCCATTCTTAGAATGTCATTTTATTTTGCTTTGCTTGCTGTTTGAATAAAATACCAAGATCTGAAATTCTTAAATGTTAGAGTTCACATAGTTGCATAATTATTCGACTACCCATTGATCTTCACGTATATCTTTCGGAGTAGTTTGTCGTTTGCTCTAGTGCTTCACTTATATCTTTTAGAGCATGGTGGTAGTTTTATTTTGAAGAAATAGATGAACTCTCATGCTTCACTTAGATTATTTTTAGAGTCTTAAATATCATGGTAATTTTCTTAAAATCCTAATATGCTAAGTATACAAGATTAGTAAAAACTTTCATATAGAGTATTGAATACTAAGAGAAGTTTGATGCTTGATGATTGTTTTGGGATATGGAGGTAATAATGTCAAAGTAGTGCTAGTTGAGTAGTTGTGAATTTGAGAAATGCTTGTGTTGAAGTTTGCAAGTCCCGTAGCATGCACGTATGGTAAACGTTGTGTAACAAATTTGAAACATGATGTGTTATTTGATTGTCCTCCTTATGAGTGGCAGTCGGGGACGAGCGATGGTCTTTTCCTACCAATCTATCCCCCTAGGAGCATGCGCGTAGTACCGAGGTTTTTGATGACTTGTAGACTTTTGCAATAAGTATGTGAGTTCTTTATGACTAATGTTGAGTCCATGGATTATACGCACTCTCACCCTTCCATCCTTGCTAGCCTCTTCGGTACCGTGCATTGCCCTTTCTCACATTGAGAGTTGGTGCAAACTTCGCCGGTGCATCCAAACCCCGTGATATGATACGCTCTTTCACACATAAACCTTCTTATATCTTCCTCAACACAGCCACCATACCTACCTATTATGGCATTTCCATAGCCATTCCGAGATATATTGCCATGCAACTTTCCACCATTCCGTTTATCATGACACATTCATCACTGTCATATTGCTTAGCATGATCATGTAGTTGACATAGTATTTGTGGCAAAGCCACCGTTCATAATTCTTTCATACATGTCACACTTGATTGATTGCATATCCCGGTACACCGCCGGAGGTATTCATATAGAGTCATCTTTGTTCTAGTATCGAGTTGTAATCATTGAGTTGTAAATAAATAGAAGTGTGATGATCATCATTATTAGAGCATTGTCCCAAGTGAGGAATAAAAAAGAGAAAGGCCATAAAAAAGGGAGAAGGCCCAAAAAAAGAGAAAGGCCATAAAAAAGAGAAGGCCCAAAAAAATGAGAGAAAAAGGGAGAAGGGACAATGTTACTATCCTTTTACCACACTTGTGCTTCAAAGTAGCACCATGATCTTCATAGTAGAGAGTCTCTTATGTTATCACTTTCATATACTAGTGGGAATTTTTCATTATAGAACTTGGCTTGTATATTCCAACAATGGGCCTCCTCAAGTGCCCTAGGTCTTCATGAGCAAGCAAGTTGGATACACACCCACTTAGTTTCTTTTGTTGAGCTTTCATACATTTATAGCTCTAGTGCATCCGTTGCATGACAATCCCTACTCCTCGCATTAACATCAGTGGGCATCTCCATAGCCCATTTATTAGCCTCGTTGATGTGAGACTTTCTCCTTTTTGTCTTCTCCACATAACCCCCTCATTATTCTATTCCACCCATAGTGCTATATCCATGGCTCGCGCTCATATATTGCGTGAAAGTTTATGAGTTTGAGATTACTAAAGTATGAAACAATTGCTTGGCTTGTCATCGGGGTTGTGCATGATGAGAGCATTCTTGTGTGACGAAAATGGAGCCTGACTAAACTATATGATTTTGTAGGGATAGATTTCTTAGGCCATGTTATTTTGAGAAGACATAATTGTTTAGTTAGTATGCTTGAAGTATTATCATTTTTATGTCAATATGAACTTTTGTCTTGAATCTTTCAGATCTGAATATTCATACCACAATTAAGAAGAATTACATTGAAATTATGCCAAGTAGCACTCCACATCAAAAATTCTGTTTTTATCATTTACCTACTCCAGGACGAGCAAGAATTAAGCTTGGGGATGCTTGATACGTCTCCAACGTATCTATAATTTTTTATTGCTCCATGCTATGTTATCTACTGTTTTGGGCAATATTGGGCTTTATTATCAAATTTTATATTATTTTTGGGACTAACCTATTAACCGGGGGCCCAGCCCAGAATTGTTGTTTTTTGCCTATTTCAGTGTTTCGAAGAAAAGGAATATCAAACGGAGTCAGAACGGAACGAAATCAACTGGAGAAGAAGGAAAGCTACCGGAAAAGCTTGGAGTGCACGTCAGGAAAGAAGGGAGGTGCTCACGAGGGTGGGGGGCGCGCCCACCCCCTTAGGGCGCGCCCCCTGCCTCGTGGCCCCCCTTCGGTCTCCTGGCGTATCTCTTTCACCCATGTATACCTATGTATCCTAAAACTTCCACAAGCGACAATAGATCGGGAGTTCCGCCGCCAGAAGCCTCCGTAGCCACCGAAAATCAATCTAGACCCGTTCCGGCACCCTGCCGGAGGGGGCAATCCTTCCCCGGTGGCCATCTTCATCATCCCGGTGCTCTCCATGACGAGGAGGGAGTAGTTCTCCCTCGGGACTGAGGGTATGTACCAGTAGCTATGTGTTTGATCTCTCTCTTTCTCTCTCTCTCTCTCGTGTTCTTGAGGTGATACTGTAACGCCCCGAGACCGATGTGCCAGGTGTCCTCCAGTTATTCGCTATTGTTGCCTTGTCATGTGCTTGCGTGTCATGCATTGCATATAATATCATCATGTGCATTTCATTTGCATACATGTTCGTCTCATGCATCCAAGCATTTTCCCCGTTGTCCGTTTTGCAATCCGGCGCTCCTATGTCATCCGGTGTCCCTTTCTACCTTTTTTCATGTGCGGGTGTAAAACGTTTTCGGATTGGACCGAGACTTGTCATGCGGCCTTGGTTTACTACCGGTAGACCGTCTGTCAAGTTTCGTGCCATTTGGACTTCGTTTGATACTCCAACGGTTAACCGAGGGACCGAAAAGGCCTCGTGTGTGTTGCAGCCCAACACCCCTCCAAAGTGGCCCAAAACCCACCTAAACCCCATCCATCCTCTCGGTCGTTCGATCACGATCGCGTGGCCGAAAACCGCACCTCATTTGGACTCTTCTAGCTCCCTCTACTTATAAATAGGTGTCTCCCCCTCCATTTTCACGGATGAACCCTAAATTTTCCCTCCGCGCCGTGCCGGACATGTCCGACTCCGCGCCGGACGCGTCCAGCCGCCGTCCCATCCTATCCTGACACGCCAAGTGTCAGTCGCGCCTCTCCCACCGCCGCGGCCCGCCGGGGCCCGGATCGGGCCCTCCCGGCCCGGGACGCCGCCGCCGCCCGCCCGCCTTCAGCGCCAGCCACCGCGCGCCGCCCGCCTCCACCACAAGCTCGCCGCGCCGCCGCGCCATCCCGCCAGCGACCCCGTGCCTCGCTGCTGCGCTCGCCACCAGCCGCCGCACCCGCACCGCGCTCCGCCGCCTTCCACCGCCTCCCGCCACGCCGGCGCCGCCCCGGCCTCTCCTTCCCTCGGATCCCTCCTTCTCCGGCGACCTCGACGTCGACTCCGGCGAACTGCTACAGTGCTGGCCCGGCTGGATCTGGATCCCCTCGGGTTGACCTTTCCCTCCGAACCCTACTTTTATGCAAACTTTGACATGCCATAACTCTGCATCCGTGGCTCCGATTCATGCGTGTAGCATATCAAAATGTTCGTCTCGACGAGTACATCATTTCATCTCATTGCATCATTTTCATTTGAGCTCATCTTGATGCCCGAAATGTTGTTGGAAGAGGGCTATGTGATGGTAGTTTCAGATCTGTTTCAGCAAATGCACTTTTGTCATTTTTGTCATGATTAATATGTACATGCTATGATCCTGAGCTCTACATGTGTTTTGGAGAATGCCATGCCATCTTTACAGGGGTGTATGCCATGTATTTTTGTGATCTTTGTGGTGACTAGCACAAGCATGCAAAGTAGCTTACTCAATGATGCTGATTTCAGGGACTTAGAATTTCACTAAGTCCTTGCCCTGTCATTATTTTTATGCCATATGTTCATGTTGTTTCCTAGTGATCCGTGCCTATTTTGGGCATGATCATTAAGGATGTTTTGTAGATAATGTTGTTCTCTATCCATCCATGTCTTTGTTTGCAATTATGGAGCACCCTAGCTTGAGTGAATCGAGCTCTACTTTTGCTATAAAATGTTCCTGGCAGATTCTTAACATGTTTAGCGATTTTGCCGAGCTTGTTGTTGTTGATCCGTGCATGCTATGTTGTTGTTATTGCCATGTCTAGCTTCTATGCCATGTCTTCTTGATGGGTGTATGCTTAGTTTGTCATGTCATGCCTCGTAGTGAGTGCATCGAGCTCGTAAACATGCCTACTCGTTATCTGTTTTGCATGCTCCAGTTTTTCACTAAGTCTGAATCTGTTTATGTTTTGGGTTAATTTGATAAATGCCACTCCAATTATGGCGATTTTGAGAAATGCCACCACAATTTCCAAACTTTGAAAAATGCCATTTCATGCCACTTCCAGTGGCATTTTTCGACGTCTGCAGTGGTGTTCTTCAAAGATTGCAAAATTTGAAGTGGCATTTTTCAAAGTTTGGAAATTGCAATGGCATTTTTATGAATTGCCATAATTGGAGTAGCATTTATCTAATTAACCCTGTTTTATTTGGGCCTTCTTTTTCTTCTTTTGGCCTCTTTTCTCTTTTTTATTTTTCGTCCGGAGTCTCATCCCGACTTGTGGGGGAATCATAGTCTCCATCATCCTTTCCTCACTGGGACAATGCTCTAATAATGATGATCATCACACTTCTTTTTACTTACAACTCAAGAATTACAACTCAATACTTAGAACAAAATATGACTATGTGAATGCCTCCGGCGGTGTGCCGGGATATGCAATGAATCAAGAGTGACATGTATGAAAAATTATGAAGGGTGGCTTTGCCACAAATACGATGTCAACTACATGATCACGCATGGCAATATGACAACAATGAAGTGTGTCATAACAAACAGAACGGTGGAAAGTTGCATGGCAATATATCTCTGAATGGCTATGGGAATGCCATAATAGCTAGGTATGGTGGCTGTTTTGAGGAAGGTATATGGTTGGTGTATGATACCGGCGAAAAGTGCGCGGTAATAGAGAGGCTAGCAAATGTGGAAGGGTGAGAGTGCATATAATCCATGGAATCAACATTAGTCATAAAGAACTCACATACTTATTGCAAAAATCTATTAGTTATCGAAACAAAGTACTACGCGCATGCTCCTAGGGGGATAGATTCATAGGAAAAGACCATCGCTCGTCCCCAACCGCCACTCATAACAAAGACAATCAATAAATAAATCATGCTCCGACTTCATCACATAACGGTTCACCATACGTGCATGCTACGGGAATCACAAACTACAACACAAGTATTTCTCAAATTCACAACTACTCAACTAGCATGACTCTAATATCACCATCTCCATATCTCAAAACAATTATCAAGTATCAAACTTCTCATAGTATTCAATGCACTTATATGAAAGTTTTTATTATTCCTAAAAGAAAATTACCACGCTGTTCTAAAGGACTCTCAAAATAATATAAGTGAATCATGAGAGATCAATAATTTCTATAAAATAAAACCACCACCGTGCTCTAAAAGATATAAGTGAAGTACTAGAGCAAAAATTATCCAACTCAAAAGATATAAGTGAAGCACATAGAGTATTCTAATAAATTCCAATTCATGTGTGTCTCTCCCAAAAGGTGTGTACAACAAGGATGATTTTGGTAAACTAAAAAGCAAAGACTCAAATCATACAAGACGCTCCAAGCAAAACACATATCATGTGGCGAATAAAAATATAGCTCCAAGTAAAGTTACCGATGAACGAAGACAAAAGAGGGGATGCCTTCCGGGGCATCCCCAAGCTTAGGCTTTTTGGTGTCCTTGGATTTTACCTTGGGGTGCCTTGGGAATCCCCAAGCTTAGGCTCTTGCCACTCCTTGTTCCATAATCCATCAAATCTTTACCCAAAACTTGAAAACTTCACAACACAAAACTTAACAGAAAATCTCGTGAGCTCCGTTAGTAAAAGAAAACAAACCACCACTTCAAGGTACTGTAATGAACTCATTCTTTATTTATATTGGTGTTAAACCTACTGTATTCCAACTTTTCTATGGTTTATAAACTCCATTACTAGCCATAGATTCATCAAAATAAGCAAACAACACATGAAAAACAGAATCTGTCAAAAACAGAACAGTCTGTAGTAATCTGTAGGTTTCGAACACTTATGGAACCCTAAAAATTCTAAACTAAATTTCTGGACGTGAGGAATTTATCTATTAATCATCTGCAAAAAGAATTAACTAAATATAACTCTCCAATAAAAAATGGAAGCAATTATCGTGAGCGCTAAAGTTTCTGTTTTTTACAGCAAGATCAAAAAGACTTTCCCCAAGTCTTCCCAACGGTTCTACATGGCACAAATACTAATTAAACACCAAAAACACAACCAAAACAGAGGCTAGAAAAACTATTTATTACTAAACAGGAACAAAAAGCAAGGAATAAAAATAAAATTGGGTTGCCTCCCAACAAGCGCTATCGTTTAACGCCCCTAGCTAGGCATAAAAGCGAGGATAGATCTAGGTATTGCCATCTTTGGTAGGCAATCCATAAGTGGCTCTCATAATAGATTAATATGGTAATTTAATTTTCTTTCTAGGGGTGTGTTCCATGCCTTTACTTAACGGAAATTGAAATCTAATATTCCCTTCCTTCATGTCAATAATTGCACCAATCGTTCTAAGGAAAGGTCTACCAAGAATAATAGGACATGAAGGATTGTAATCTATATCAAGAACAATGAAATCTACGGGCACATAATTCCTATTTGCAACAATAAGAACATCATTAATCTTTCCCATAGGTTTCTTAATAGTGGAATCCGCAAGGTGCAAGTTTAAAGAACAATCATCAAATTCACAGAAACCTAGAAAATCACACAAAGTTTTTGGGATCGTGGAAACACTAGCACCCAAATCACACAAAGCATAATATTCATGATCTTTAATTTTAATTTTAATTGTAGGTTCCCACTCATCATAAATTTTTCTAGGGATAGAAACTTCCAATTCAAGTTTTTCTTCATAAGATTGCATCAAAACATCAACGATATGTTTAGTAAAAGCTTTATTTTCACTATAAGCATGAGGAGAATTTAGCACGGATTGCAACAAGGAAATACAAACTATCAAAGAACAATTATCATAATTAAATTTCTTGAAATCCAAGATAGTGGGTTTGTTGCTATTTAAAGTTTTAACCTCCTCAATCCCACTTTTAATAATTTTTGCATCAAGATCTAAAAACTCTGAATTTTTGGGACGCCTTCTAACTAAAGTTGATTCATCTCCAGTCCCATAATTATCAAGATTCATATTTCAAACACAAGGATTTAATAGGGGACACATCAATCACTTTTAGATCTTCATCTTTATTATCATGAAAACTAGAAGAACACGCTTTTATGAAGCAATCTTTTTTAGCACGCATCCTAGTGGTTCTTTCTTTGCACTCATCAATGGAAATTATCACAGCTTTGAGAGACTCATTGATATCATGCTTAGGTGGAATATATCTAAGTTTCAAAGAACCAACATCAAGAGAAATTATATCCATGTTCCTAGGCAACTCATCAATCTTAAGCTATTTTTCTTCAATCAAAGCATTGAAACTCTTTTGCGAAGTAATAAATTCTTTAATACTTGATTCAAATAAGAGGGCATCTTATTATAATTTCCATAATAATTGTTGTAGGAATTACCATAATTATTAGAGGAATTACTAGGAAACGGCCTAGAATTAAAATTACCTCTATACGTGTTGTTACCAAAATTGTTCCTACCAACAAAATTCACATCCATAGATTCATTATTATTCTCAATAAAAGTAGACAAAGGCATGTCATTGGGATCAGTAGGAGCACTCTTATTAGCAACAATTTCATAAGTTCATCCATCTTTCCACTCAAAACATTAATCTCTTCAATTGCATGCACCTTTTTACTAGTTGATCTTTCAGTGTGCCATTGAGAATAATTAACCATAATATATCTAGGAGTTTAGTAGCTTCTCCTAAAGTGATTTCCATAAAAGTTCCTCCCGCGGCCGAATCTAAAAGATTTCTAGAAGCAAAATTCAATCCGGCATAAAAATTTTGTATGATCATCCATAAATTCAATCCATGTGTAGGGCAATTATGTATCATCAATTTCATCCTCTCCCAAGATTGTGCAACATGCTCATGATCAAGTTGCTTAAAATTCATAATATCGTTTCTAAGAGAGATGGTCTTAGCGGGAGGAAAATACTTAGAGATAAAAGCATCTTTGCACTTATTCCATGAATCAATACTATTTTTAGGCAAAGATGCAAACCAAGCTTTAGCATGATCTCTAAGCGAAAACGGAAATAGCTTCAGTTTAACAATATCATTATCCACATCTTTCTTCTTTTGCATATCACACAAATCAACAAAGTTGTTTAGATGGGTAGCGGCATCTTCACTAGGAAGGCTAGAAAACGGATCTTTCATGACAAGATTTAGCAAAGCAGTATTAATCTCATAAGATTCAGCATCGGTAAGAGGAGCAATCAGAGTGCTAATAAAATTATTATTGTTGGTACTGGCAAAGTCACACAATTTAGTATTATCCTGAGCCATCGTGACAAGTAAGCAATCCTACACACAAGCAAACAAGCGAAGAAAAAGCGAACGGAAAGAGAGGGCAAAAGGAAAATAGGGCGAATAAAACGGCAAGGGTGAAGTGGGGGAGAGGAAAACGAGAGACAAATGGCAAATAATGTAATGCGAAGGATAAGAGTTGTGATGGGTACTTGGTATATCTTGACTTGGCGTAGATCTCCCCGACAACGGCGCCAGAAATCCTTCTTGCTACCTCTTGAGCATGCGTTGGTTTTCCCTTGAAGAGGAAAGGGTAATGCAGCAAAGCAGCATAAGTATTTCCCTCAGTTTTTGAGAACCAAGGTATCAATCCAGTAGGAGACCATGCGTGAGTCACCTCATACCTACACAAACAAATAAGAACCTCGCAACCAACGCGATAAAGGGGTTGTCAATCCCTTCACGACCACTTGCAAGAGTGAGATCTGATAGAGATAATAATAATAAGATAAATATTTTTGGTATTTTTATTGTTGGGGAACGTAGTAATTTCAAAAAAATTCCTATGCACACGCAAGATCTGAAGGAAATATGCCCTAGAGGCAATAATAAAGTTATTATTTATTTCCTTATAATCATGATAAACGTTTATTATTCATGCTAGAATTGTATTAACCGGAAACATAATACATGTGTGAATACATAGACAAACAAAGTGTCGCTAGTATGCCTCTACTTGACTAGCTCGTTAATCAAAGATGGTTATGTTTCCTAACCATGAACAATGAATTGTTATTTGATTAACGAGGTCACATCATTAGTTGAATGATCTGATTGACATGACCCATTCCATTAGCTTAGCACCCGATCATTTAGTATGTTGCTATTGCTTTCTTCATGACTTATACATGTTCCTATGACTATGAGATTATGCAACTCCCGTTTACCGGAGGAACACTTTGGGTGCTACCAAACGTCACAACGTAACTAGGTGATTATAAAGGAGCATTACAGGTGTCTCCAAAGGTAGATGTTGGGTTGGCGTATTTCGAGATTAGGATTTGTCACTCCGATTGTCGGAGAGGTATCTCTGGGCCCTCTCGGTAATACACATCACATAAGCCTTGCAAGCATTACAACTAATATGTTAGTTGTAAGATGATGTATTACGGAACGAGTAAAGAGACTTGCCGGTAACGAGATTGAACTAGGTATTGGATACCGACGATCGAATCTCGGGCAAGTAAGATACCGATGACAAAGGGAACGATGTATGTTGTTATGCCGTCTGACCGATAAAGATCTTCGTAGAATATGTAGGAGCCAATATGGGCATCCAGGTCCCGCTATTGGTTATTGACCGGAGACGTGTCTCGGTCATGTCTACATTGTTCTCGAACCCATAGGGTCCGCACGCTTAAGGTTACGATGACAGTTTCATTATGAGTTTATGCATTTTGATGTACCGAAGGTTGTTCGGAGTCCCGGATGTGATCACGGACATGACGAGGAGTCTCGAAATGGTCGAGACGTAAAGATTGATATATTGGAAGCCTATATTTGGATATCGGAAGTGTTCCGGGTGAAATCGGGATTTTACCGGGTTACCGGGAGGTTACCGGAACCCCCCGGGAGCCATATGGGCCTTCATGGGCCTTAGTGGAAAGGTGAAAGGGCTGCCCACAAGGGCTGTGCGCCTCCCCCCTTCCCCTAGTCCTATTAGGACTAGGAGAGGTGGCCGGCCACCCTTCTCCCTCTTTCCCCCTTTGGGGAATCCTAGTTGGAATAGGATTGGAGGGGAGTCCTACTCCCGGAAGGAGTAGGACTCCTCCTGCGCCTCTCCTCCTGGCCGGCGCCCCCTCCCCCCTTGGCTCCTTTATATACTGAGGTAGAGGCACCCCAAAGACACACAAGTTGATCCACGTGATCTATTCCTTAGCCGTGTGCGGTGCCCCCTGCCACCATATACCTCGATAATACTGTAGCGGAGTTTAGGCGAAGCCCTGCTGCTGTAGTAATCAAGATCGTCACCACGCCGTCGTGCTGACGGAACTCTTCCCCGACACTTTGCTGGATCGGAGTCCGGGGATCGTCATCGAGCTGAACGTGTGCTCGAACTCGGAGGTGCCGTAGTTTCAGTGCTTGATCGGTTGGATCGTGAAGACGTACGACTACTTCCTCTACGTCGTGTCATCGCTTCCGCAGTCGGTCTGCGTTGGGTACGTAGACAACACTCTCCCCCTCGTTGCTATGCATCACATGATCTTGCGTGTGCGTAGGAATTTTTGAAATTACTACGAAACCCAACAGTGGCATCCGAGCCTAGGTTATTTATGTTGATGTTATATGCACGAGTAGAACACAAGTGAGTTGTGGACGATACAAGTCATACTGCCTACCAGCATGTCATACTTTGGTTGGCGGTATTGTTGGACGAGACGACCCGGACCAACCTTACGCGTACGCTTACGCGAGACCGGTTCCCTCGACGTGCTTTGCACAGAGATGGCTTGCGGGCGACTGTCTCTCCAACTTTAGTTGAACCAAGTATGGCTACGCCCGGTCCTTGCGAAGGTTAAAGAGTCTTGACAAACTATAGTTGTGGTTTTGATGCGTAGGTGAGATTGGTTCTTCTTAAGCCCGTAGCAGCCACGTAAAACTTGCAACAACAAAGTAGAGGACGTCTAACTTGTTTTTGCAGGGCATGTTGTGATGTGATATGGTCAAGGCATGATGCTGAATTTTATTGTATGAGATGATCATGTTTTGTAACCGAGTTATCGGCAACTGGCAGGAGCCATATGGTTGTCGCTTTATTGTATGCAATGCAATCGCGATGTAATGCTTTACTTTATTACTAAACGGTAGTGATAGTCGTGGAAGCATAAGATTGGCGAGACGACAACGATGCTACGATGGAGATCAAGGTGTCGCGCCGGTGACGATGGTGATCATGACGGTGCTTCGGAGATGGAGATCACAAGCACAAGATGATGATGGCCATATCATATCACTTATATTGATTGCATGTGATGTTTATCTTTTTATGCATCTTATCTTGCTTTGATTGACGGTAGCATTATAAGATGATCTCTCACTAAATTATCAAGAAGTGTTCTCCCTGAGTATGCACCGTTGCCAAAGTTCGTCGTGCCCAGACACCACGTGATGATCGGGTGTGATAAGCTCTACGTCCATCTACAACGGGTGCAAGCCAGTTTTGCACACGCAGAATACTCAGGTTAAACTTGACGAGCCTAGCATATGCAGATATGGCCTCGGAACACGGAGACCGAAAGGTCGAGCGTGAATCATATAGTAGATATGATCAACATAAACGATGTTCACCATTGAAAACTACTCCATCTCACGTGATGATCGGTTATGGTTTAGTTGATTTGGATCACGTAATCACTTAGAAGATTAGAGGGATGTCTATCTAAGTGGGAGTTCTTAAGTAATATGATTAATTGAACTTAAATTTATCATGAACTTAGTACCTGATAGTATCTTGCTTGTTTATGTTGATTGTAGATAGATGGCTCGTGCTGTTGTTCCATTGAATTTTTAATGCATTCCTAGAGAAAGCTAAGTTGAAAGATGATGGGAGCAACTACACGGACTGGGTCCGTAACTTGAGGATTATCCTCATTGCTGCACAGAAGAATTACATCCTGGAAGCACCGCTAGGTGCAAAACCCGTTGTAGGAGCAACTCCATATGTTATGAACATCTGGCAGAGCAAAGCTGATGACTACTCGATAGTTCAGTGTGCCATGATTTACGGCTTAGAACCGGGACTTCAACGATGTTTTGAACGTCATGGAGCAGATGAGATGTTCTAGGAGTTGAAGTTAATATTTCAAGCGAATGCCTGGATTGAGATATATGAAGTCTCCAATAAGTTCTACAGCTGCAAGATGGAGGAGAATAGTTCTGTCAGTGAACGTATACTCAGAATATCTGGGTACCACAACCACTTGACTCAACTGGGAGTTAATCTTCCTGATGATAGTGTCATTGACAGAGTTCTTCAATCACTGCCACCAAGCTATAAAAGCTTCGTGATGAACTATAATATTCAAGGGATGGATAAGACAATTCCTGAGCTCTTTGCGATGCTAAAGGCTGCGGAGGTAGAAATTAAGAAGGAGCATCGAGTGTTGATGGTTAACAAGACCACTAGTTTCAAGAAGAAGGGCAAAGGGAAGAAGGGGAACTTCAAGAAGAATGGCAAGAAAGTTGCTGCTCAAGTGAAGAAGCCCAAGTCTGGACCTAAGCCTGAAACTGAGTGCTTCTACTGCAAAGGGACTGGTCACTGGAAGCGGAACTGCTCCAAGTATTTGGCGGATAAGAAGGATGGCAAAGTGAAAGGTATATTTGATATACATGTTATTGATGTGTACCTTACTACTTCTCGTAGTAGCACCTGGGTATTTAGTACTGGTTCTGTTACTCATATTTGCAACTCGAAACAGGGGCTACGGATTAAACGAAGATTGGCTAAGGACGAGGTGACGATGCGCGTGGGAAATGATTCCAAAGTCGATGTGATCACCGTCGGCACGCTACCTCTACATCTACCTTCGGGATTAGTTTTAGACCTGAATAATTTATTATTTGGTGCCAGCGTTAAGCATCAACATTATATCTGGATCTTGTTTGATGCGAGACAGTTATTCATTTAAATCAGAGAATAATGGTTGTTCTATTTATATGAGTAATATCTTTTATGGTCATGCACCCTTGATGAGTGGTCTATTTTTGTTGAATCTTGATAGTACTGATACACATATTCATATTGGTGTAAAGCGCATGAAGAAACTCCATGCTGATGGACTTTTGGAATCACTTGATTATGAATCACTTGATGCTTGCGAACCATGCCTCATGGGCAAGATGACTAAGACTCCCTTCTCCGGAACAATGGAGCGAGCAACTGACTTATTGGAAATAATACATAATGATGCATGCGGTCCAATGAGTGTTGAGGCTCGCGGCAGGTATCGTTATTTTCTGACCTTGACAGATGATTTGAGCATATATGGGTATATCTACTTGATGAAACATAAGTCTGAAACATTTGAAAAGTTCAAAGAATTTCATAGTGAAGTGGAAAATCATTGTAACAAGAAAATAAAGTTTCTACGATTTGATCGTGGAGGTGAGTATTTGAGTTATGAGTTTGGTCTTCATTTGAAACAATGCGGAATAGTTTCGCAACTCACGCCACCTGGAACACCACAGCGTAATGGTGTGTCCGAACGTCGTAACCGCACTTTATTAGATATGGTGCGATCTATGATGTCTCTTACTGATTTACCGCTATCATTTTGGGGTTATGCTTTAGAGATGGCTACATTCATGTTAAATAGGGCACCATCTAAATCAGTTGAGACAACACCATATGAACTGTGGTTTGGCAAGAAACCCAAGTTGTCATTTCTCAAAGTTTGGGGCTGCGATGCTTATGTGAAAAAGCTTAAACCTGATAAGCTCGAACCCAAATTGGAGAAATGTGTCTTCAAAGGATACCCAAAGGAGACTGTTGGGTACACCTTCTATCACAGATCCGAAGGCAAGATATTCGTTGCTAAGAATGGATCCTTTCTAGAGAAGGAGTTTCTCTCGAAAGAAGTGAGTGGGAGGAAAGTAGAACTTGATGAGGTAATTGTACCTTCTCCCGAATTGGAAAGTAGTTCATCACAGAAATATGTTCTAGTGATTCCTACACCAATTAGTGAGGAAGCTAATGATGATGATCATGAAACTTCTGATCAAGTTACTACCAAACCTTGTAGGTCAAGCAGAGTAAGATCCGCACCAGAGTGGTACGGTAATCCTGTTCTGGAGGTCATGTTACTTGACCATGACGAACCTACGAACTATGAGGAAGCGATTATGAGCCCAGATTCTGCGAAATGTCTTGAGGCCATGAAATCTAAGATGGGGTCCATGTATGAGAACAAAGTGTGGACTTTGGTTGACTTGCCCGATGATCGGCAAGTATTAGAGAATAAATGGATCTTCAAGAAGAAGACTGACGCTGACGTAATGTTACTGTCTACAAAGCTCGACTTGTTGTGAAAGGTTTTCGACAAGTTCAAGGAGTTTACTATGATGAGGCCTTCTCACCCGTAGCGATGCGTAAGTCTGTCCGAATCATGTTAGCAATTGCCGCATTTTATGATTATGAAATTTGGCAAATGGATGTCAAAACTGCATTCCTTAATGAATATCTTAAGGAAGAGTTGTATATGACACGAAGAGAAGGTTTTGTCGATCCAAAAGGTGCTAACATAGTGTGCAAGCTCCAGCGATCCATTTATGGACTGGTGCAAGCCTCTTGGAGTTGGAATATACGCTTTGATAGTGTGATCAAAGCATATGGTTTTATACAGACTTTTGGAGAAGCCTGTATTTACAAGAAAGTGAGTGGGAGCATTTCTGATATTATATGTGGATGACATATTATAGATTGGAAATGATACTGAATTTTTGAATAGCATAAAAGGATACTTGAATAAGATTTTTCAATGAAAGACATCGGTGAAGCTGCTTATATATTGGGCATCAAGATCTATAGAGATAGATCAAGACGCTTAATTGGACTTTCACAAAGCACATACCTTGATAAAGTTTTGAAGAAGTTCAAAATGGATCAGTCAAAGAAAGGGTTCTTGCCTGTTTTACAAGGTGTGAAGTTGAGTCAGACTCAATGCCCGACCACTACAGAAGATAGAGAGAAAATGAAAGTCATTCGCTATGCCTCAGCCATAGGTTCTATCATGTATGCAATGTTGTGTACCAGACCTGATATGTGCCTTGCTATAAGTTTAGGAGGGAGGTACCAAATTAATCCAGGAGTGGTTCACTGGACAGCGGTCAAGAACATCCTGAAATACCTGAAAAGGACTAAGGATATGTTTCTCATTTATGGAGGTGACAAAGAGCTCGTCATAAATGGTTATGTCAATGCAAGCTTTGACACTGATCCGGATGACTCTAATTCACAAACCGGATACATATTTATATTGAATGGTGGAGCTCTCAGTTGGTGCAGTTCCAAGCAGAGCGTCGTGGCGAGATCTACATGTGAAGCAGAGTACATAGCTGCTTCAGAAGCAGCAAATGAAGGAGTCTGGATGAAGGAGTTCATATCCGATCTAGGTGTAATACCTAGTGCAGCGGGTCCAATGAAAATCTTTTGTGACAATACTGGAGCAATTGCCTTGGCGAAGGAATCCAG
Organism: Triticum urartu; assembly: GCF_003073215.2. NCBI lineage: Eukaryota > Viridiplantae > Streptophyta > Magnoliopsida > Poales > Poaceae > Triticum > Triticum urartu. Next base: position 490,403,366 of record NC_053024.1, read on the forward strand.
ATTTCACAAGAGAACCAAACACATCAAGAGACGCTTCAATTCCATCCGCGATCAAGTCAAGGATGGAGACATAGAGATTTGCAAGATACATACGGATCTGAATGTTGTAGACCCGTTGACTAAGCCTCTCTCATGAGAAAAACATGATCAACACCAAGACTCTATGGGTGTTAGAATCATTACTATGTAATCTAGATTATTGAATCTAGTGCAAGTGGGAGATTGAAGGAAATATGCCCTAGAGGAAATAATGAAGTTGTTATTTATATTTCCTTATATCATGATAAATGTTTATTATTCATGCTAGAATTGTATTAATTGGAAACTTGGTACATGTGTGAATACATAGACAAACATAGTGTCCCTAGTATGCCTCTACTTGACTAGCTCGTTAATCAAATATGGTTAAGTTTCCTGACCATAGACATGTGTTGTCATCTGATGAGCGGGATCACATCATTAGAGAATGATGTTATGGACAAGACCCATCCGTTACCTTAGCATAATGATCGTTTAGTTTTATTGCTATTGCTTTCTTCCTGACTTATACATGTTCCTCTAACTATGAGATTATGCAACTCCCGAATACCGGAGGAACACCTTGTGTGCTATCAAACATCAAAACGTAACTGGGTGATTATAAAGATGCTCTACAGGTGTCTGTGATGGTGTTTCTTGAGTTGGCATAGATCGAGATTAGGATTTGTCCCTCCGTGTATCGGAGAGGTATCTTTAGGCCCTCTTGTTAATGCACATCACTATGAGCCTTGCAACCAATGTGACTAATGAGTTGTCAGCATCCTGGGAACGGGGGTACCCAGACTTGCCTACCTGCAGCCCACGGCGCGGCTCTACCGGCGGCCGGTGCGGCCCATCTTCATCAGCAACCACTCAAGACCCTCGCGAGGGGCCAAGCCTCGCGAGGTGGAGGCATAAGACCTCCTCAGAGGCAGCCTCGCTAGGCTGGCTCCCGAGGAGCGGAGATATCAAGGCAGGGGGAACCTCGCGAGGTCCGCGTGACGTGAGCCGTGACGACCGAAACCAGGCGGGCGCCAGCGGGCGCAGAGTGCCAGTTTCCTCTTTGGTGCTAAAGAGGCAGGCGCAGGCGAGGAGTCCCGAGGCATCAGGCAAAGGTTTCCATATCGGTGCAACGAGACCAAGACCAGCAGGACGGCAGGACGGAGGTCATCGTGGAGCCCGCAACTGCATCGCCACCAGAGCTTTTGGCAGGCGAAGACCACCTTTTGTCAAGATAACTTGTACTAGTTGTCTCCCTTCAAAATTGGTCGTTGTGGGATCCCTTCCCATCTAACATTTCGGAAGAGGACCAGGGCCTCTATAAATAGGGCTAGCCACCACCATAGCAAGGGACGGATCATTCGGACCATCCTCAGACACACCAGCTCATCGAGCGCAAGAACACCTCTCCTCAGGAGGTTGTTCATCCACTATATTGGTTCATCCTTAGCCCACGAGGCAATCCACCACACCACACTGGAGTAGGGTATTACACCACAACGGTGGCCCGAACCAGTATAAACCCACGCGTCTCTTGTTCCTTGGGTTCGGCGAGCTAGGCTTTGAGATCGTTGTGAGAGCGAGCTAGGAAGAGAGAGATCTTCGTGCGCACACCAGAGTTCGAACCTCAAGGTTTTGCCGGAACCCCGAATCCGACATTTGGCGTGCCAGGTAGGGGTGCGGGCTGGAAGCCTTTCTTCCGTCGATCCAAGCTCCACTGCTCCACCGTATCCATGGCTGACGCTCGCCGAGCCCATGCTGAGAGCCGGGCCACCCTCGCCGCCTGCATCACTCAGATGGCGCCCGTTAGCAGACCTCCCCGCCGCTCTCCATCACCCGCTGCCAACGCTGCCACCAGCTCAGTAGGGAACGAGCAGTAAGCTTCATTGTTGCACCCCTTCGTGCGGCGGGACGAACGCACGGCCACCCCGTTGCTGACTCCGGCCGGCTCCGTGTCCCACGCTCATCACGCGCCCACGCTCATCACACTCCGGCCGCGCAGCTCATGGCACGCGAGCTCCTGGGTTACCGCCCGATCGACGACCTCTACGAGGACTGCCTGGACAGCATCGCCGAGCTCGTCAGCACCGCTGGGGGCTCTCCCGTGCCATCTCTCTTGCTGCCTCGCCCACCTCCAGCTGAGGGCGATGTGGCTCACAGAGTGCCTCCACCACCTTCATGCCAAGACGGCGCCCTCGCACCAAGACGCGCGGTCCCGTGGCATGACCCGCCACACCGTGCGCCCGCGCACAAAGAAGGAAGCTGCCAAGAAGTCCCGATGCCGCAAGAAAACGTGCCTACACTCCCAGCACCACTGCGTCAAGACCGCGTGCCGCCTGTGGTGGCGGCGCGTGGATATCAGGATCGGGCTCCAGTGACCATAGCAGGCTGTCGTGCCTTCACTCCCAAGCTACGCAATGTTGTCTGGCCCGACAAATTCAAGCCAGACCTGCCTCCACGCTATGACGACACCCCTGCCCCCGTGGAGTTCTTGCAGCTCTACGAGCTGAGCATCGAGGCAGCCAACGGTGATGAGAAGTTAATGGTGAATTGGTTCCCCATGGCCCTCAAAGATGGCACGCTTGTGGCTCCTGAACCTGCCTGCGGGATCGATCTCCTCCTAGGGCGAGATGCACGAGCGTTTCGTCGCCAACTTCCAAGGCACTCGCGACCGCCTGCCGGCCGCGGGTGACCTGCGATGCATGAAGTAGCAGCCAGGGGAGACCCTGCAGAAGTACATCCAGCGCTTCAACAGTGTTCTCCTCAAGATCCCCAAGGTGACGGACGAGGCCATCATCTCCGCGTTCTCCGATGGCGTCCGCGACGTCAAGATGAAGGAGGAGGTCGCCATCCACGAGGAGCTATGCACGGCCCTAGAGATGTTCAACATGGCGACCAAGTGCACAAGGGCTGAGGAAGGGCGCCTCTCCCTCCTCGAGCTTCTAGCCACTAACCCAGAAGAAAAAGAATGCCAAGGCCAAAGATGTAAAGCGCAAGGGGGCAGCCGTGCTCGCGGATGAGCTAGATACGAAGCATGGCCGAGACCACCCTGAGTCATCCAAGAGCATCCGTCCGTTCTGCGCCTTCCACAACGTACACAACCACAAATGACTGTCAAGAGCTCAGGGCCATCCGCGACAGGCACTTCGGTCGACGCCCTAAGCACGGCGACCGGGGATACGACCAAGGAGGAGGACGAAGTGGAGGACGTTGGGACGACCGCGACCCCTGCCAGGAGTGGCGCGGCCGACCTCGTGAGGATCACTGGCAGGACCAGCCTCGCAAGGGCGCCTGGAGGGAGCAGCCTTGTGAGGACCATCCTCAGGGCAACACCGGCCTCCCTCCGCTGCCGCCGCCAAGGAGAAACGACAACACCATCAAGACGAGGGGGCTGGGGCTTTTAGGAGCCCCGTGCCATCGCCTGCATCTTGGGTGGTGCTTAGGCCCCAGCCTATGAAAGATCTAGTGATCGACTAGAGGGGGGTGAATAGGCGATTTTTATGAAAGTCTTCAAAACATGGAAGTTTCGAAGACAAACGATAGAAATGAACCTATTAACATGCAGCGGAAGGTAGACTACACTAGGGAAGCCATAGTCAAGTATACAATGAAGTGAAATCACGAAGACTAATAGCAGCTAGGCAGTATATGGATCAGGATGGAAGATAGTATGAAGCCAATCAGAACAAACAGTCACACAGTGAAGACAAACAGATAATGCAAGCAGGCAATGACTTCACAAGGACCAACTGTAAATAAAGAGAAGGACAGGATAAAACCAGTTGCTTGTTGAAGACAATGATTTGTTGGACCAGTTCCAGTTGCTGTGACAACTGTATGTCTGGTTAGGGAGGCTGAGATTTAACTCAGAAGACCATGTCTTCACCTTATTCCCCTTGAGCTAAGGACACCCAGTCCTCTGAATCACTCTGGTAAGTCTTCAAGGTAGACTTCCAAACCTTCACAGACTTCGTTCACCGGCGATCCACAATGACTCTTGGATGCTCAGAATGCGACGCCTAACCGGCTGGAGGATTCACAGTCCTCAAGTGTAACAAGTCTTCAGATCACACAGACAGGAAGACTTCAGTGATGCCTAACACTCTTTGGCTCTCGGTGTTTAGGGCTTTGTCCTTGCAAGGATTTCTCTCTCAAAGGCTTCGAGGTGGGTTGCTCTCAAACGACAAAAGCCGTGCACTAACTCTGAGCAGCCACCTGTTTATGGTGTAGGGGGTGGGCTATTTATAGCCACTAGGCAACCCGACCTGATTTGTCCGAAATGACCCTGGGTCACTAAGGAACTGACACGTGTTCCAACGGTCAGATTTCAAACACACACGGCAACTTTACTTGGGCTACAAGTAAAGCTGACTTATCCAGCTCTGGATAAGTTTTGCTCTCGTTGTCTTCGCTCGAAGACATAGGATTTTGATTAAGCATCACTTCAGTCACTCTGACTTTGTTCACTGGGACCCCACTTAACAGTACGGTGGTTCCTATGACTCAACAAAGAAGAAAAGGAAACAACGAAACAACTAAGTCTTCGCACTCCATAGTCTTCACGCAATGTCTTCTCTTGTCATAGTCTTCAATCTGAATGTTTTCACATACCACCTTTGTCTTCAATGTCTTCATACATTTTTAGGGGTCATCTCCGGTAGGTAAACCGAATCAATGAGGGACTACTACATGTGTTGTCCTGCAATTCTCACAAACACATTAGTCCCTCAACCAGGTTTGTCGTCAATACTCCAAAACCAACTAGGGGTGGCACTAGATGCACTTACAATCTCCCCCTTTTTGGTGATTGATGACAAACTGGTTGAAGTTTTAATGGGGATAAAAGTATGTGAAATTGTAAAGGATTTAGGTATTGTCTTCATAAGTAGCAGAAAGGCTCCCCCTGAAGATGTGCATATAAGTATTTTGCTTTTGAATGCAAATGCACATGGCAGGTTGTATTTGCGGAGCTCCTCTTCTACTTATGAAAACAATTCATCATGCATGAAAGGATATAACGAAGATAATGACATGCATAATGAAAAACGGACGTCTGCAAAATGACTTCGTGCGGGATTTATCATCGCACATGCAGAATTTATCATCGCATCACATAGTTGACGAAAAGGTAGTAGACGACCATCAAGTTTAAGTGTTACAACTCAAAAGAACCAAATGTATCAAAAGCGAGAGTTATAAGCACTTGGCAAATGTAGCAAAAGTATAGCAACCACCCATATGGACCCGCTTGAAGACTATCAACTCATATGCTTCTCCCCCTTTCGTTAGTAATGACCAAAAAGGTTTGAAGACATAGAGCTTGCTACATGTTCCCATGTGGAGTAGGCGATGCAGCAGGGTCGTCGTTGAGGTTTGGTGGTGCAGACGAACTTGGTGCAATGTCGATACGCGCCAAAGTTGGCAGTGGTGAAGTAGCATCATCTTGGTCATCAATGACTCTGGCATTAACTGTTGCAGCTCAGGAAGAATAGTCAGAGTCTTCGAGTGAGGGAGTCCGATGCAAGTGAGCATTCCTGGGAGGAGTTGAGTCAAACTTGAATCTCTCTGTGAAGCCATCGTCTTGAAGATCAGCTTCGGCACTGAGCAACGTCAAACTCTTCCATGACCTCCGACAGGTTTGATGTGTAACAAAGGCATTCTTGGTGGCAAGATTGTGAATGCGATTGACGTCCACCAAGAGGCTTTGCATCTGACGCTTAAGCCAGTCATGATGCTTGTCATGTTTCTGATGTAGAGCAATGAGAAGCTCTCGGTCGTTGAGAACACGAGATCGCTTCCGAGGCCTTTGAGCAATGGTGCTTTCAGTGGCTTCAGTTTGGGTGTGAGGGGCACGTGTATTGCCAGCCAAGGGATAAACACGTGAAACGGCCTGAACTCCTTCAATGGGCTGGGTGAAGCTTTGATGATCGACACTGTGAAGATAAATTGGCTCCTTTGCAGGCTCTGGGTAAATGGCTTCGACAGACAGATCAACCTCTGGCAAGAATATAAGGTGATTGCGCGTAGACGGCTGATAGTTGATAGCAGAGTGAAGCTTGATGAGGCGCATTACCCATGGAGCATAGAACTTTAGACCAAAGATATCGGAGCCAAATGCAGCCAATTGTCTGATGAAGAAGTCTTGAGAATTGAAGTTGATGCCATTGAAGATATAGAAAACCAATGTCTTCATTGCTCCTTCAAGCTTTGCTGCAGGAGAATGTCCTTTGGCCGGCCAGAGAGTTCGCCTGATAATATGATAAATAGTGCGGGGCAGATACTCTAGGTCTTCAACAAAGAACTCCTTAGGATATTTAGTGTCTTGTGGCGGTGGCTTCATCATGCTCAGCATTTGGCTCATATTTGGCTATGGCTTCTGGAAGATGCTTTCCAACACATTCTGGTGTAGCTGACAACCTGGTTCATAATGTTCGCCAGGAGTGGGCAGGGCAGTAAGCTCAATGATGTCTTGGGCTTTAGCTTCATGGTGTACATCGCCTGTCATCCACTCAAGGATCCAAGTCTTCGGATCCCTGTTGTAGCCGCGAATGTGAAGGGTAGCGTAGAATTGTAGCAGAAGCTCTTCATTCCAATGTTCTTTGGCAGTCACAAACTGTAGAAGGCCAGCATATCTAAAGCAGTCAAGGGCTTCTTCTATGCGGGGCAGGCCAGCCATGGCTTCACTGTCTAGACACATATGAGGGAAAATGCACCCCTGATTGTATAAGATGCAGGAATAGTAGCTGCGCTACTGATAACTCCAGAATCGATCTGAGGAGATTCTTGGCCTTGTGTAGGGGTTCTTGGCACTGTCAAAGAATGTGTTGTGTGCCTTGAAGCCATTCAGATTGAACGATCCTGGTGAAGTTGCAGTACCTAGAAACCTTGGCAGCCTTGGCTTTGGTTTCTGGACCTGAGGCCTGTGCTCCACATGATAGTTGATACGTCTCCAACGTATCTATAATTTTTGATTATTCCATGCTATTATATTATCAACTTTGGATGTGTATGGGCTTTATTATACACTTTTATATTATTTTTGGGACTAACCTACTAACCTAAAGCCCAGTGCCAGTTTTCTGTTTTTTCCTTGTTTTAGAGTATCGTGGAAAAGGAAAATCAAACGGAGTCCAATTGACCTGAAACTTCACGGAACTTATTTTTGGAAGGAAAGCAACCTGGGAGACTTGGAGTCCACGTAAGGGAAGCAACGAGGAAGCCACGAGGAAGGGGGGCGCGCCCTCCACCCTCATGGGCCCCTCATGGGCCCCCTGACGTACTTCTTCCGCCTATATATCTCCATATACCCTAAAACGATCGGGGAGCACAATAGATCGGGAGTTCCGCCGCCAGAAGCCTCCGTACCGCCGAAAACCAATCTAGACCCGTTCCGGCACCCTACCGGAGGGGGCAATCCCTCTCCGGTGGCCATCTTCATCATCCCGGTGCTCTCCATGACGAGGAGGGAGTAGGTCTCCCTCGGGGCTGAGGGTATGTACCAGTAGCTATGTGTTTGATCTCTCTCTCTCTCGTGTTCTTGAGGTGGTACGATCTTGATGTATCACGAGCTTTGCTATTATAGTTGGATCTTATGATGTATTCTCCCCCCTCTACTCTCTTGTAATGGATTGAGTTTCCCCTTTGAAGTTATCTTATCGGATAGAGTCTTTAAAGATTTGAGAACACTTGATGTATGTCTTGCCGTGCATATCTGTGGTGACAATGGGATATCACGTGATTCACTTGATGTATGTTTTGGTGATGAACTTGCGGGTTCCGCCCATGAACCTATGCATAGGGGTTGGCACACGTTTTCATCGTGATTCTCTGGTAGAAACTTGGGGCACTCTTTGAGGTTCTATGTGTTGGTTGAATAGATGAATCTTAGATTGTGTGATGCATATCATATAATCATACCCACGGATACTTGAGGTGACATTGGAGTATCTAGGTGACATTAGGGTTTTGGTTGATTTGTGTCTTAAGGTGTTATTCCAGTACGAACTCTAGGGTTGTTTGTGACACTTATAGGAATAGCCCAACTGATTGATTGGAAAGAATAACTTTGAGGTGGTTTCATACCCTACCATAATCTCTTCGTTTGTTCTCCGCTATTAGTGACTTTGGAGTGACTCTTTGTTGCATGTTGAGGGATAGTTATATGATCCAATTATGTTATTATTGTTGAGAGGACTTGCACTAGTGAAAGTATGAACGCTAGGCCTTGTTTCAACACATTGCAATACTCTTTACGCTCACTTTTATCATTCGTTACCTTGCTGTTTTTATATTTTCAGATTACAAAAACTATTATATACTATCCATATACCATTTGTATCACCATCTCTTCGCCGAACTAGTGCACCTATACAATTTACCATTGTATTGGGTGTGTTGGGGACACAAGAGACTCTTTGTTATTTGGTTGCAGGGTTGCTTGAGAGAGACCATCTTCATCCTACTTCTCCTACGGATTGATAAACCTTAGGTCATCCACTTGAGGGAAATTTCCTACTGTCCTACAAACCTCTGCACTTGGAGGCCCAACAACGTCTACAAGAAGAAGGTTGTGTAGTAGGCATCAAGCTCTTTTTTGGCGCCGTTGCCGGGGAGGTTAGCGCTTAAAGGTATATCTTTAGATCTTGCAATCTAGTCTTTTAGTTTCTTGTTTTATCACTAGTTTAGTCTATAAAATAAAACTATAAAAAAATGGAATTGAGTCTACCTCATACGCTTCATCTTTTTAATATCTTTCGTGAGTATGATGGGAAGGAAAATTGTGCCAAAGTGTTAGAAGAAGAATGCATTAAAATGTTTGGCACTAAATCTTTGAATGATGAGCATGATTACAATGTTGTTGTATGAACTCCTTGAATATCCATGGTACTAATGATGATTGCACTAGTTATGATGAAAATGTCTCCTATAAAGATGTCAATTTTTGTGGAGGGCATTGGGTTTGTAAGTACACACCAAATAGGGAAGATAGATATTGCAAGACGCATAAGCATTTAGAAACTAAATGGTTGCAAGAAAGGCTAGAAGCGTGTGCTAAAAATTTAAACTTTCTTAGCCATACTTGTGAACTTTGCAATGAACATGATCATTTTAGTACCCAATGCAAATTGTTTCATGATCGTATCGTGTCCAAAAATTGTGATGACTCGATCTCCCTTGCACATCATAATGAACTTAGTTTGCTCTTGGGTTATGAAGAAATGAAACGTATAACTAAGGATATTCCAAAATTTGCCCTTGATAGAGTTCTTCATTTTGATCTAGAGGAAATTTATATGTATTGCGCGGTGAATTGCATTGAAAATCCTTATATTGCCAACTACATAAAGAAAAGAAAACAAATAGAAGATGAAGAGAATACTAATGAAAGGGAAGAGACTTCCCAACACCCTCATATTATTTCTTATGATGAATCAGGTAACGAGGAGGAGCCTCCTATTCAACCAATTTCATTAATAAGGAGCTCCAAAAAGAGGATTGAACCCACACATGATGTGGTGAAGAAGAAGAAAAGAAAAAGGAAGAGAGGTAAAAAGATATCTCTCCCAAATAGTGATGCTCCTATTACTATTGTGCCTCATGAAAATATAATTTTGCAAGATAATGATACTTCTTATGATCTTGAAAATCTTTTTGGCACTTGCTTGGAAGAATATGATAATTGCTATACTATTGGTGCTATCCATACTATTAATTATGAGAGTGATTATGCTTATGATATGAAAAGGCCCAAGCTTGGGGATGCTATGTTTGATGAAGATGGTATTTTTGAGAATATATTTTCTGCAATTAATGTTTGTCCCAAGCTTGGGGAAGCTATGATTAATGAAGATGATATTTTTAGTCTCCCAAGTTTTGATATGCAAGTTTATAATGATGATAGCATGCCTCCTACTTATGATGATTATTGTGATGATACTTATGCTATAAAAAGTAGTGATTATATTTATAAAACTTGTCATGATTATGATTACCCCTTCTCTGAACATTACTCTTTTAATGTGGAAACAATTTATAGTATTCAAGTCTCTTATGATACTCCCACCATTTCGATTGAGATGAATTTTGCTTATGTGGAGAGTAATAAAATTTCTATGCTTATAGATCATGAAAAGAATGCTTTAGGTGCTAGTTATATTGTTGAATTAATTCATGATGCTACTGAAAATTATTATGAGGGAGGAATATATGCTTGTAGGAATTGCAATAATATCAAGTTTCCTCTCTATGTACTTAAAATTTTGAAGTTATGCTTGTTTTGCCCTCCTATGCTAGTTGATTATTGTTCCCATAAGTTGTTTGCTCACAAAATCCCTATGCATAGGAAGTGTGTTAGACTTAAATGTGCTAGTCATATTCTTCATGATGCTCTCTTTATGTTTCAATTCTTATCTTTTATGTGAGCATCATTGAAATCATCATGCCTAGCTAGGGGCGTTAAACGATAGCGCTTGTTGGGAGGCAACCCAATTTTATTTTTGTTCCTTGCTTTTTGTTCCTGTTTAGTAATAAATAATTCATCTAGCCTCTGTTTAGATGTGGTTTTATGCTTTTAATTAGTGTTTGTGCCAAGTAGAACCTTTGGGAAGACTTGGGGAAAGTCTTGTTGATCATGCTGTAAAAAACAGAAACTTTAGCGCTCACGAGAATTGCTGCCATTTTTATTTGGAGAGTGCTATTTAGTTAATTATTTTTTCAGATGATTAATAGACGAATTACTCAGGTCCAGCAATTTATTTGAGAATTTTCTGAGTTCCAGAAGTATACGTTTGATCCAGATTACTACAGACTATTCTGTTTTTGACAGATTCTATTTTTCATGTGTTGTTTACTTATTTTGATGAATCTATGGCTAGTAAAATAGTTTATAAACTATAGAGAAGTTGGAATACAGTAGTTTTAACACCAATATAAATAAAGAATTAGTTCATTACAGTACCTTGAAGTGGTGATTTATTTTCTTATACTAACGGGGCTTACGAGTTTTCTGTTAAGTTTTGTGTTGTGAAGTTTTCAAGTTTTGGGTAAAGATTCGATGGACTATGGAATAAGGAGTGGCAACAGCCTAAGCTTGGGGATGCCCAAGGCACCCCAAGGTAATATTCAAGGACAACAGAGAGCCTAAGCTTGGGGATGCCCCGGAAGGCATCCCCTCTTTCGTCTTCGTACATCGGTAACTTTACTTGGAGCTATATTTTTATTCGCCACATGATATGTGTTTTGCTTGGAGCGTAAATTTATTTTGCTAGGATTTTCTTGCTGTTATTAGAACAATGTTTTGCATCTTTTATTTCAATAAAAGTGGCATTGATAGCCTCCACTATGCCTACGTTACAAGTATACATGTTGTTGTTTGAAAATAGAAAGTTTACTGCTGTTGCATCCCTAGAAAAGTCAGAATGTGATAAAATATTGAAACCTTTTTCATATTAATCTCTGATAAATTTACTACAGTTGGAATTTTCTTTCATAATTTTTGGAGCTATAGAAGTATGGATGTTGCAGCATTCTTTACAGACTATCCTGTTTAGGCAGATTGCTGTTATGTTTGCATTGTTTGCATATGTTTGCTTCTTTAATGATTCTATTTGAGGATAGCACTATTAAATATGCAGAGGCATTTAGTTGCAATGTTGAATAATAATTTTAGTGATTTGCTACAGTAGAGTATGATAAGGTTTTTGCAATGGTTTATACTAACTTATCACACGAGTCCTTGTTGAGTTTTGTGTGGATGAAGCTTTTGAGATTTAGGAAGACCGTGATATGAGAGGAATTAAGGAGACACAAAAGCTCAAGCTTGGGGATGCCCAAGGCACCCCAAGATAATATTTCAATAAGTCTCAAGCGTCTAAGCTTGGGGATGCCTGGTTGGCATCCCACCTTTCTTCTTCAACAACTATCGGTTAGTATCGGTTGATCCTAAGTTTTTGCTTCTTCACATGATGTTTGCCATTCTTAGAATGCCATTTTATTTTGCTTTGCTTGCTGTTTGAATAAAATACCAAGATCTGAAATTATTAAATGTTAGAGAGTCTTCGCATAGTTGCATAATTATTCGACTACTCATTGATCTTCACTTATATCTTTCGGAGTAGTTTGTCATTTGCTCTAGTACTTCACTTATATCTTTTAGAGCATGGTGGTAGTTTTATTTTGAAGAAATAGATGAACTCTCATGCTTAACTTAGATTATTTTGAGAGTCTTAAATAGCATGGTAATTTTCTTAAAATCCTAATATGCTAGGTATACAAGATTAGTAAAAACTTTCTTATGAGTGTTTTCAATACTAAGAGAAGTTTGATGCTTGATGATTTTTTTGAGACATGGCGGTAATAATATCAAAGTCGTGCTAGTTGAGTAGTTGTGAAATTGAGAAATACTTGTGTTGAGGATTGCAAGTCCCGTAGCATGCACATATGGTAAACGTTATGCAACAAATTGGAAACATGAGGTGTTATTTGATTGTCCTCCTTATGAGTGGCGATCGGGGACGAGCGATGGTCTTTTCCTACCAATCTATCCCCCTAGGAGCATGCGCGTAGTGCCGAGGTTTTTGATGACTTGTAGATTTTTGCAATAAGTATGTGAGTTCTTTATGACTAATGTTGAGTCCATGGATTATACGCACTCTCACCCTTCCATCCTTGCTAGCCTCTTCGGTACCGTGCATTGCCCTTTCTCACATTGAGAGTTGGTGCAAACTTCGCCGGTGCATCCAAACCCCGTGATATGATACGCTCTTTCACACATAAACCTCCTTATATCTTCCTCAAAACAGCCACCATACCTACCTATTATGGCATTTCCATAGCGATTCCGAGATATATTGCCATGCAACTTTCCATCATTCTGTTCATCATGACACATTCATCATTGTCATATTGCTTAGCATGATCATGTAGTTGACATAGTATTTGTGGCAAAGCCACCGTTCATAATTCTTTCATACATGTCACTCTTAGTTCATTGCATATCCCAGTACACCGCCGAAGGCATTCATATAGAGTCATCTTTTGTTATAGTATCGAGTTGTAATCATTGAGTTGTAAATAAATAGAAGTGTGATGATCATCATTTTCTAGAGCATTGTCCCAAGTGAGGAATAAAAAAAATAAAGGCCATAAAAAAGAGAAGGCCCCCAAAAAAGAGAAAGGCCATAAAAAAAGAGAAGGCCCCAAATAAAAATAAAAAAATAAAAAAATGAGAGAAAAAGAGAGAAGGGACAATGCTACTATCCTTTACCACACTTGTGCTTCAAAGTAGCACCATGATCTTCATAGTAGAGAGTCTCTCATGTTATCACTTTCATATACTAGTGGGAATTTTTCATTATAGAACTTGGCTTGTATATTCCAACAATGAGCCTCCTCAAGTGCCCTAGGTCTTCGTGAGCAAGCAAGTTGGATGCACAGCCACTTAGTTTCTTTTGTTGAGCTTTCATACATTTATAGCTCTAGTGCATCCGTTGCATGGCAATCCCTACTCCTTGCATTAACATCAATCGATGGGCATCTCCATAGCCCATTGATTAGCCTCATTGATGTGAGACTTTCTCCTTTTTGTCTTCTCCACATAACCCCCTCATTATTCTATTCCACCCATAGTGCTATATCCATGGCTCGCGCTCATGTATTGCGTGAAAGTTTATAGGTTTGAGATTACTAAAGTATGAAACAATTGCTTGGCTTGTCATCGGGGTTGTGCATGATGAGAGCATTCTTGTGTGATGAAAATGAAACATGACTAAACTATATGATTTTGTAGGGATGAACTTTCTTTGGCCATGTTATTTTGAGAAGACATAATTGCTTAGTTAGTATGCTTGAAGTATTATCATTTTTATGTCAATATGAACTTTTATCCTGAATCTTTCGGATCTGAATATTCATGCCACAATTAAGAAGAATTACATTAAAATTATGTCAAGTAGCACTCCGCATCAAAAATTCTATTTTTATCATTTACCTACTCGAGGACGAGCAGGAATTAAGCTTGGGGATGCTTGATACGTCTCCAACGTATCTATAATTTTTGATTGCTCCATGCTATGTTATCTACTGTTTTGGGCAATATCGGGCTTTATTATCCACTTTTATATTATTTTGGGACTAACCTATTAACCGGAGGCCCAGTCCAAATTTGCTGTTTTTTTGCCTATTTCAGTGTTTCGAAGAAAATGAATATCAAACGGAGTCGAAACGGAACGAAATCAACTGGAGAAGTTATTTTTGGAAGGAAAGCTACCGGATGGACTTGGACCCCACATCAGGAGCCAAGGGAGGTGCTCACGAGGGTGTGGGGCACCCCCCTAGGGCGCACCCCCTGCCTCGTGGGGCCCCCAAAGCTCCACCGACGTACTTCCTGCACCCATATATACTCACGTACCCTAAAACTTCCAAAACACACAATAGATCGGGAGTTCCGCCGCCAGAAGCCTCCGTAGCCACCGAAAACCAATCTAGACCCGTTCCGGCACCCTGCCAGAGGGGGCAATCCTTCTCCGGTGCCCATCTTCATCATCCCGGTGCTCTCCATGACGAGGAGGGAGTAGTTCTCCCTCGGGGCTGAGGGTATGTACCAGTAGCTATGTGTTTGATCTCTCTCTCTCTCTCTCGTGTTCTTGAGGTGATACGATCTTGATGTATCGCGAGCTTTGCTATTATAGTTGGATCCTATGATGTTTTCTCCCCCCTCTACTATCTTGTAATGAATTGAGTTTCCCCTTTGAAGTTATCTTATCGGATTGAGTCTTTAAAGATTTGAGAACACTTGATGTATGTCTTGGTGACAATGGGATACCACGTGATTCACTTGATGTATGTTTTGGTGATCAACTTGCAGGTTCCGCCCATGAACCTATGCATAGGGGTTGGCACACGTTTTCGTCGTGATTCTCCGGTAGGAACTTTGGGGCACTCTTTGAGGTCCTTTGTGTTGGTTTAAATAGATGAATCTGAGATTGTTTGATGCATATCGTATAATCATACCCACGGATACTTGAGGTGGCATTGGAGTATCTAGGTGACATTAGGGTTTTGGTTGATTTGTGTCTTAAGGTGTTATTCTAGTACGAACTCTAGGGCTGTTTGTGACACTTATATGAATAGCCCAACGGATTGATTGGAAAGAATAACTTTGAGGTGGTTTCGTACCCAACCATAATCTATTCGTTCGTTCTCCTCTATTAGTGACTTTGGAGTGACTCTTTGTTGCATGTTGAGGGATAGTTATGTGATCCAATTATGTTATTATTGTTGAGACGACTTGCACTAGTGAAAGTATGAACCCTAGGCCTTGTTTCAACGCATTGCAATATTGTTTACGCTCACTTTTATCACTTGCTACCTTGCTGTTTTTATTATTTCAGATTACAAATACCTTTATCTTCTATCCATATTGCACTTGTATCACCATCTCTTCGCCGAACTAGTGCACCTATACAATTTACCATTGTATTGGGTGTGTTGGGGACACAAGAGACTCTTTGTTATTTGGTTGCAGGGTTGCTTGAGAGAGACCATCTTCATCCTACGCCTCCTACGGATTGATAAACCTTAGGTCATCCACTTGAGGGAAATTTGCTACTGTCCTACAACCTGTGCACTTGCAGGCCCAACAACGTCTACAAGAAGAAGGTTGCGTAGTAGACATCAGGGCCTCAAGGGCTAGAATACATAAGCTCGATCACAGACAAGTCAGCGGAAGTTGTCGGCGTCCTGGGAACGGGGTACCCAGACTTGCCTGCCTGCGGCCCATGACGTCGGCAGCCATCTTCTCCAGCACTTGCTTCGCCCGGGGGTCGGCGAGTTTCGCACTGAACCAACCCTCGTGAGAAGAAGGCATCCCTGTCGGCAGCGACAGACGGGTGTAGGAGCACTTGGCATCCATGAGGACCCATTTGTTCCCGAAGCCCCCGGCCTTCTTCCCCGCCTTCGAGATCGCATTGGTCCCGTTGGCTGCGAAGAAATTGGCGCACCCCGAGCAGTGGTCGTCCTTGACCCGAAGGTAGAAGAAGTGGCACATCAGCGACATGGATGGCATCACCCCCATGAATGCCTCACAGTAGAAGGCGAAAATCGACAGGAGGAGAACAGAGTTGGGATGGAGGTGGGAAAGAGTGGAGTTGTAGTGGCTGAGCACAACATAGAAGAAATCGGAAAAGGGAGGGACCAGCCCCACGAACACGCTATTCAAGAAGAAAGGATGAAAGGTGCTACCCCGAGCCTCCAGTTTGGCGGTTCCGGCCCGCAGCGCCGCCTCTCTTCCTTCGTCGTCGTCGCCCACCGTCATTCGGCGCACGGCGGCAAGCTTTTCCTCCGAAATAGTGGGCGCGCTCAAGGCCGTCTCGTACCAGGCGGGTGAGTGCGAGGCCTTAGACTTTTCGGGCGCCATCGGATGCGAGCTCGGGGAGGATTTTCGGCTGATTGGGGGTCTCTTGGGGTGAGAAGGAGAAAGAGGATCTGGAGTAAGGCGAAGGAAGGCAATGAAGGCTCTATAGCGCGTGCCAGCCTTTTTGTCAGTCGAGGACAGTTGCCGAGGCAGCATGGGGAAGCGGAGACAGCCACGTCCTGTCAATAGCCACGCGTCAATCAAGGCTGCAGGCGGTTGGGGCACGCGGTGCTCCGCACTTGCCCTTTTGCTTCGCCTCGAAGCCAAGTCCGAGCACGCCTTGGGCCTGGGGCTACTATCGGCATCCTAGGAATGGGGGTACCCAGACTTGCCGTAGAACCTTATTTTGAATCTAGGCTCACCATCACTTCTCCATAGTTCATAGGTTCATCATGATCTAGTAGCATGACTTCCAGAACAGGATTACCATACCACTCTGGTGCGGATCTTACTCTGGTTGATCTACGAGGTTCAGTAGTATCTTGTTCTGAAGTTTCATGATCATCATCATTAGCTTCCTCACTAATTGGTGTAGATGTCACAGAAACCAGTTTCTGTGATGTACTCCTTTCCAATAAGGGAGCAGGTACAGTTACCTCATCAAGTTCTACTTTCCTCCCACTCACTTCTTTCGAGAGAAACTCCTTCTCTAGAAAGTTTCCGAATTTAGCAACAAAAGTCTTGCCTTCGGATCTGTGATAGAAGGTGTATCCAATAGTTTCCTTTGGATATCCTATGAAGACACATTTCTCCGATTTGGGTTCGAGCTTATCAGGTTGAAGCTTTTTCACATAAGCATCGCAGCCCCAAACTTTCAGAAACGACAACTTTGGTTTCTTGCCAAACCACAGTTCATAAGGCGTCGTCTCAAAGGATTTTGATGGTGCCCTATTTAACGTGAATGCGGCCGTCTCTAAAGCATAACCCCAAAATGATAGCGGTAAATCAGCAAGAGACATCATAGATCGCACCATATCTAGTAAAGTACGATTACGACGTTCGGACACACCATTACGGTGTGGTGTTCTGGGTGGCGTGAGTTGCGAAACTATTCCGCATTGTTTCAAATGTACACCAAACTCGTAACTCAAATATTCTCCTCCACGATCAGATCGTAGGAATTTTATTTTCTTGTTACGATGATTTTCAACTTCACTCTGAAATTCTTTGAACTTTTCAAATGTTTCAGACTTATGTTTCATTAAGTAGATATACCCATATCTGCTTAAGTCATCTGTGAAGGTGAGAAAATAATGATATCCGCCACGAGCCTCAATATTCATCGGACGACATACATCTGTATGTATGATTTCCAACAAATCTGTTGCTCTCTTCATAGTACCGGAGAACGGCGTTTTAGTCATCTTGCCCATGAGGCACGGTTCGCAAGTACCAAGTGATTCATAATCAAGTGGTTCCAAAAGTCCATCAGTATGGAGTTTCTTCATGCGCTTTACACCGATATGACCTAAACGGCAGTGCCACAAATAAGTTGCACTATCATTATCATCTCTGGATCTTTTGGCTTCAACATTATGAATATGTGTGTCACTACTATCGAGATTTAATAAGAATAGACCACTCTTCAAGGGTGCATGACCATAAAAGATATTACTCATATAAATAGAACAACCATTATTCTCTGATTTAAATGAATAACCGTCTCGCATCAAACAAGATCCAGATATAATGTTCATGCTTAAAGCTGGCACCAAATAACATTTATTTAGGTCTAATACTAATCCCAAAGGTAGATGTAGAGGTAGCATGCCGACCGCGGTCACATCGACTTTGGAACCATTTCCCACGCGCATCGTCACCTCATCCTTAGCCAATCTTCGCTTAATCCGTAGTCCCTGTTTCGAGTTGCAAATATTAGCAACAGAAGCAGTATCAAATACCCAGGTGCTACTGCGAGCATTAGTAAGGTACACATCAATAACATGTATATCACATATACCTGTGTTCACCTTGCCATCCTTCTTATCCGCCAAATACTTGGGGCAGTTCCGCTTCCAGTGACCAGTCTGCTTGCAGTAGAAGCACTCAGTTTCAGGCTTAGGTCCAGATTTGGGTTTCTTCTCCTGAGCAGCAACTTGCTTGATGTTCTTTTTGAAGTTCCCCTTCTTCTTCCCGTTGCCCTTTTTCTTGAAACTAGTGGTCTTGTTGACCATCAACACTTGATGCTCCTTTTTGATTTCTACCTCCGCAGCTTTCAGCATCGCGGAGAGCTCGGGAATTGTCTTATTCATCCCTTGCATATTATAGTTCATCACGAAGCTCTTGTAGCTAGGTGGAAGTGATTGGAGAATTCTGTCAATGACGCAATCATCTGGAAGATTAACTCCCAATTGAATCAAGTGATTATTATACCCGGACATTTTGAGTATATGCTCACTGACAGAACTATTCTCCTCCATCTTGCAGCTGTAGAACTTATTGGAGACTTCATATCTCTCAATCCGGGCATTTGCTTGAAATATTAACTTCAACTCTTGGAACATCTCATATGCTCCATGACGTTCAAAACGTCGTTGAAGTCCCGATTCTAAGCCGTAAAGCATGGCACACTGAACTATCGAGTAGTCATCAGCTTTACTCTGCCAGACGTTCATAACATCTGGTGTTGCTCCAGCAGCAGGCCTGGCACCCAGCGGTGCTTCCAGGACGTAATTCTTCTGTGCAGCAATGAGGATAATCCTCAAGTTACGGACCCAGTCCGTGTAATTGCTACCATCATCTTTCAACTTTGCTTTCTCAAGGAACGCATTAAAATTCAACGGAACAACAGCACGGGCCATCTATCTACAATCAAACATAAACAAGCAAGATACTATCAGGTACTAAGTTCATGATAAATTTAAGTTCAATTAATCATATTACTAAAGAACTCCCACTTAGATAGACATCCCTCTAATCATGTAAGTGATCACGTGATCCAAATCAACTAAACCATGTCCGATCATCACGTGAGATGGAGTAGTTTCATTGGTGAACATCACTATGTTGATCATATCTACTATATGATTCACGCTCGACCTTTCGGTCTCCGTGTTCCGAGGCCATATATGTATATGCTTGGCTCATCAAGTATAACCTGAGTATTCCGCGTGTGCAACTGTTTTGCACCCGTTGTATTTGAACGTAGAGCCTATCACACCCGATCATCACGTGGTGTCTCAGCACGAAGAACTTTCGCAACGGTGCATACTCAGGGAGAACACTTCTTGATAATTAGTGAGAGATCATCTTAAAATGCTACCGTCAATCAAAGCAAGATAAGATGCATAAAAGATAAACATCACATGCAATCAATATAAGTGATATGATATGGCCATCATCATCTTGTGCTTGTGATCTCCATCTTCGAAGCACCGTCATGATCACCATCGTCACCGGCGCGACACCTTGATCACCATCGTAGCATCGTTGTCGTCTCGCCAATCTTATGCTTCCACGACTATCGCTACCGCTTAGTGATAAAGTAAAGCATTATAGCGCAATTGCATTGCATACAATAAAGCGACAACCATATGGCTGCTGCTAGTTGCCGATAACTCGATTACAAAACATGACCATCTCATACAATAAAATTTAGCATCATGTCTTGACCATATCACATCACAACATGCCCTGCAAAAACAAGTTAGACGTCCTCTACTTTGTTGTTGCAAGTTTTACGTGGCTGCTACGGGCTTAAGCAAGAACCAATCTTACCTACGCATCAAAACCACAACGATAGTTTGTCAAGTTAGTGCTGTTTTAACCTTCGCAAGGACCGGGCGTAGCCACACTTGGTTCAACTAAAGTTGGAGAAACTGACACCTTCCAGCCACCTGTGTGCAAAGCACGTCGGTAGAACTAGTCTCGCGTAAGCGTACGCGTAATGTCGGTCCGGGCCGCTTCATCCAACAATACCGCCAAACCAAAGTATGACATGCTGGTAAGCAGTATGACTTATATCGCCCACAACTCACTTGTGTTCTACTCGTGCATATAACATCAACACATAAAACCTAGGCTCGGATGCCACTGTTGGGGAACGTAGTAATTTCAAAAACTTTCCTACGCACATGCAAGATCATGGTGATGCATAGCAACGAGAGGGGAGAGTGTTGTCTACGTACCCTCGTAGACCGACAACGGAAGTGTTGACAGAACGTAGAGGAAGTAGTCGTACGTCTTCCCGATCCGACCGATCCAAGTACCGAACGTACGGCACCTCCGAGTTCTGCACACGTTCAGCTCGATGACGATCCCCGGACTCCGATCCAGCAAAGTGTCGGGGAAGAGTTCCGTCAGCACGACGACGTGGTGACGATCTTGATGTTCTACCATCGCAGGGCTTCGCCTAAGCACCGCTACAATATTATCGAGGACTATGGTGGAAGGGGGCACCACACACGGCTAAGAAAACGATCACGAGGATCAACTTGTCTGTCTAGAGGTGCCCCCTTGCCCCCGTATATAAAGGAGCAAGGGGAGGTGCGGCCGGCCCTAGGAGGAGGCGCGCAGGAGGAGTCCTACTCCTACTGGGAGTAGGACTCCCCCCTTTCCCTAGTTGGATTAGGACTTGGGGGGAAGGAGGAGAGGGAAGAAAGGAAAGGGGGGCGCCGCCCCCCTCCTTGTCCAATTCAGACTTGGGGGGGAGGGGCGCGCGGCAGCCCCTAGGCCTCCTCTCCTCTTCCTCCACTAGGCCCATTAAGGCCCATTTGGTTACCGGGGGGTTTCGGTAACCTCCCGATACTACAGTAAAATGCCGATTTCACCCGAAACACTTTCGATGTCCAAACATAGGCTTCCAATATCTCAATCTTTATGTCTCGACCATTTCGAGACTCCTCGTCATGTCCGTGATCACATCCGGGACTCCGAACAAACTTCGGTACATCAAAATATATAAACTCATAATGAAACTGTCATCGTAACGTTCAGCGTGCAGATCCTACGGGTTCGAGAACAATGTAGACATGACCGAGACATGTCTCCGGTCAATAACCAATAGCGGAACCTGGATGCTCATATTGGCTCCTACATATTCTACGAAGATCTTTATCGGTCAGACCGCATAACAACATACGTTGTTCCCTTTGTCATCGGTATGTTACTTGCCCGAGATTCGATCGTCGGTATCTCAATACCTAGTTCAATCTAGTTACCGGCAAGTCTCTTTACTCGTTTCGTAATACATCATCTTGCAACTAACTCATTAGTTGTAATGCTTGCAAGGCTTATGTGATGTGCATTACCGAGAGGGCCCAGAGATACCTCTCCGACAATCGGAGTGACAAATCCTAATCTCGAAATACGCCAACCGAACATGTACCTTTGGAGACACCTGTAGAGCTCCTTTATAATCACCCAATTACGTTGTGACGTTTGGTAGCACACAAAGTGTTCCTCCGGCAAACGGGAGTTGCATAATCTCATAGTCATAGGAACATGTATAAGTCATGAAGAAAGGAATAGCAACATACTAAACGATCGGGTGCTAAGCTAATGGAATGGGTCATGTCAATCACATCATTCTTCTAATGATGTGATCCCGTTAATCAAATGACAACACATGTCTATGGTTAGGAAACATAACCATCTTTGATTAACGAGCTAGTCAAGTAGAGGCACACTAGTGACGTTTGGTTTGTCTATGTATTCACACAAGTATTATGTTTCCGGATAATACAATTCTAGCATGAATAATAAACATTTATCATGATATAAGGAAATAATTAATAACTTTATTATTGCCTCTAGGGCATATTTCCTTCACTGTCATCCTCTCCACGTACTTCTGCCGATTCCTGTTGTTTGTTGACCATGTTGACAACACGAGAGAGCTGCGCCGCGGTGAGCGCACCAAAGCGCGTGGAGGACGACGGTGTTAACGATTTAGGAGACGGTGGGGTGGCGATGCGTGCGCTGAGGCACAGGCGGCCCTGCCGGCGCTGGTTTGGTTTTGGCGGCTGGATGAAGACATGACTGAAGAAACACGACAGACTGTAAAAGCAGCAGGAGTACTTAACAACCTTAACTGAAACCAGCAGGGGCACTTAACAACCAAAGCTAAAAGCAGTATGAGTACTTATACAGGTTCAACCGTACAAAGCACGGCTCGAACAGTGGTACTTTGCCTACAGTTAACCAAGGGTGAGGCCGCCAAGCCCCAGGACAAGGCCCGGGCGCCACCCCGCGCATCCACAACCTTCTGAAAGTGGCTTCATCTCACAATGTGGTCAATAAATAGGATATTCGCTTTAGAGCCATGGAAAAGCATGAACATAATCTTTTGTCCTATTCTCCAAGATGGACGGGCCTTCATTATTTGAGACCACCCATGAATAAGTATATTTTCACCTCCAAGGGGAATTGAGTAGGTCGGCATATACATCATGTTGTGACCAAGCGCAAGTCTGACCCGACCATGGTCAGGCATCTGTATAGGAACAATTGAACTCGGCAGTTCCTGTTTCAAGAAGATCACGACTGTAAAACTGTGTATAAGCAATAGTTTATGAACAACATATATAACAGAAAACAACTCGTACCATAAGTTTCTCGACACAGTTGGACCTGTTCAACGAGTGCAGCAGTGGCACACATATCCCACGTGGCCTTCCACCATTGAAACGCCCCACAAGGACCTCAAGACGATTAATAAAGTGTAGGAACTTGTGGATGTCGATCCAGTCAACTTCAGTGCCATTAGTAACAGCCGAGTTATTACAGAGTAACAAACGAGCAGACTGCTTAACTCTGAAAAAACCTACACGTGCCACCAATTATAAGAAAATATTAGTTAGAAGTAGCATCTTCGTGAGAGATTCGTTGCTACTTCTAAATTTAAATTGTGATTAATTAGACAGAATAGGTGGATTAAGAAGTAATCGAGGGAACAAGCAAGAACCAGATACAAAACTAACATGGATGAACAATTGGAACGACGTCGGGGTGGAAGATCGCAGTGAAGATGAGACCAGGTTCTGCTATTTCCATCAACATTCGTGCGCCAACTTTCAGTCCGTAACACTTGAGAAAGTTTATCCAAGTTCGGCCATAAAAAAGCAGTGATCTTCTTGGTTCATGAACCCGACTCGGAACTTATATCCATGGCTTGTCTTCACTGTGACCATTAAACTAGTGTATTAAGTTATGGCAAGGCCGAGCATCTTGAGTACATGTGTTCTGGCAGAGCAAATAATACACTGCAGGAAAAATAATATTAGAACACAGCATGTTCAAAAAACCCCCACCCTCCCGGATAGAAAAGAGGATTCTAGGAACATACTGTGCGCATTTCAAAATGCTGTGTTAGGATGAGAAGGAACAAGTGTGGCGTCTCGCCGACGGCGCAGAAACCTGTAGGGTACTCGCACTTTGGGCACTGCAAATGAAACACACAAGATTCAGTAGGAAGAAAAATGCATCAACGGCGGCGGTTGCCATCCTAGGATTACCTGCGACCAAGGGACTTGGGTTTATCGGGGATGGATGAAGAATTCGTACTTGGTTCTCCATGAGAAAACCCTATGCAATCGCCGAGAGAGGGTTTTCTCTGAACAAGCAGACGAGGGAGAAGGGGATTCAGGCCCAGTAAAATATTGCCGCTTCGTTCGTCCAGCTTACTGCTAAAGCTGGAAAGGGGGGTTGTGATTTGACGGCTCATTGGGCATTACTGCGGCGCTACGACCGGGGTGTGTCTACCGTGAAGTTGTGCACTCTAATTTGTGCATATGGCACGTGGACCCCGTCGCCGGTTGCCCCACATATTAGCGAAAGGAAGTAGAAAGACAGGAGTAACTAGTTACACATAAATATATTTTTTGACAGAGAGATACTCCCTCTGTAAAGAAATATACATATCTTTTATATCACATGCTCACCTTGCCGAGAAATATACTCCCTCTGCAACGCACGGGCATTATGGGGGTTTAGCTTTTTTATGGGGGTTCAGCTAAGAATATAATACTCAGATAGGCTCACGGTTCTGGACTTTGGGCCGCAGGCCGACCCTGCATGTTTGGGGGCCCATGTGTTCTACCTCAGCGCTTTTCATATTGCAAGCGATCGGTACGGCGCTGGTTTTAGATGCTGTCACAAGGAGAATACACAAAATTGAATAAAGCACGGCAGCTGTTGGAATGAAATCGAACGACAGTTCCTAACCAGCAATCAGAGTTGCAATTCTATCAACGATATACCATGTGATAAATAATACTGTTGTACTACTTATACACACATGACACTTGTTTCATCATGCCAGATTATTACATCAAAATCTCTCGGAGGATAGATCAGTTTGGCAGTTGCGTGCTCCTAATTTCAAAGTTGATTTGGACCAGCTCTCCTTGCCGAGAAAGTTCGATTTTGACATCATCCCCTACCGCAAGATAGGATTTAGATTTGAACCTTGACCATCCTTTAGCATCAATCATCATGCGACCATCCTTTGTACTTACGGTATATTGAGTAGGTTCATTCACACCAAGGTTGCGCATGGTAAGAGAAACTTGGCCGCGGTCGCCCGGATTGTTGAACGACTCCCTCGTTGCTCTAGGAATTCTCTGTTTGCAAACAAGAAGACATACCCAAATAGTTAGATCAACAAAGTGAATCATGTGAAACAAAATGGAAAGAAAAAAGAACGAAGCACTTGGGCGGCCAATGCTTACCAAGAAGGTGGACATGTCAGTTCTTGTAAGGACTTTGGTATATGAAGTGCGAACTGCAGCCCAGTCTGTTGCCGGTGCAACTGCACGGGCCGGAGCAGATGCAAGTGCAAGTGTTGGTGCAGGTGCCGAAGTCGCTGCTGCTGCCGGAGATGGTGCTCCTTGTAGAGCTGGTGCCGGTGTCGGAGCAGGTGCCTATATCGATGCCCGATCCTCCGGTAGATCAGACTGATCCGCTGACGTGGTCGGTGCCCAATCCTCAGCTGGATCAGACTGAGCTGCTGCTGCTGTCAGTGCTAGAGCAACTGCCGGTTCTCGATTTGTGTGAGACAGCGGCGATCGTGTCTGGTCTGCTATGATCAGCTTTCTAACTTGACTAGGATCCGTGACCGTGATCCAGTTTTTTTCTTCATTTCTTTTAAACGTGAGAAGGACTAATTGTGGCGTTTTTGTTAAACCAAACTGCAGTTCATCATAGGGATTCAGCTTGTACTCAGACAACAGACTGATCCAATTTTTTCCAGTAATATAAGTGATGGACAGTGCCTTCATTACTGACACGACATAAGAAGTGAAACCTGCAAAAATAGCCATCGTAGAGCAAACCAAACGGTTTATTCTGTGATGAATGTCACATGGCAAAACCTGCATCGTAAAATTGTAGGAAAAGAAAGAAAACATGACAGTAAATCAATAAGATTTACTTGATGTGACACGAGTGAATCCTTACCAGGAAATCACTATGTTGAAGTACTAAACAGAAGATTGATTGTCCAACTACGTGTGGCATGCAGGGGCCCTGCCTACTCCCACAAGCAGGACAGTCCAAAGGTCGTGACAAATCGTATGGACTGAACATCCATGGGACTGGAAATCCTGGTGGGTGCGATAAACCCTGCTATGCATATAGATATTGGAGTGTAACCATAATTGATAAACCGTCCTCACAAAAAGTATGATCTGGATACTTCAAAATATACAGACTGAATTGAGTGGACAGACATTAACATAGACCGTTCTCAGGATTGACCACACACCAAAAGCGGCAGTACTAATAAACAGTACAGGGTTCACAAACACAAATCAAGTACTGAACAATAGTACTTACTACAGACAAGCAAAGTTGCACTAACTAAACTCTGCAGACTATTTCTTGCCACCGACCTACGGGATGAACCCCGCATAACTGACTAGGCCATGGACTTCGTGTGAGATGTCTACACGCACCATCACCATCTTGTCAACCTTGGAGAACCTAATAGAGTGGTCTTTCCACTCATAAACATGATGATGAAGACAGGCCGCATCAGATTTGTTGGGAAGCTTTACAAGAACCACATCCTTCGTAATCGAAGGCACAGCCAGGAAATTGTTGTGGTCAAGTACAGCCTCGAGAACACGCCTGACAGCAATGCTACAAGAAAACACTAGTTCGGGACACGTGGCGACAAGGACACAGCAGCTGGATAGTTCAGCAGTAGAACTCATCATAAGGTCTTCCAGTTCACATGGCATGACTTTGAGAACTTCATCTCCACCGCGGACCTGGTTCTAATTCAAACAGAAACCATATTTTATTACTACCTCCGTTCAGAAATATAAGATGATTTTCGATATTATACTCCACATATGACTACATATACGCACAGAAATGAGTGAACAAAGACACTAGAACATGTCTTCAAAGGCATGAGAGCAGAGGGATTACATGCAATATCCATAACACAAGTTACTGAGGCAAATATACCCTCTTAAAAGGTAGCATTGATGTTCATAAAGTACTCCCTCCGTCCCAAAATTCTTGTCTTAGTTTGTCTAGATACGGATGTATCAAGTCACATTTTAGTATTAGATACATCCGTATCTAGACAAATCTAAGACAAGAAATTTGGGACAGAGGGAGTAGTTGAAAGTAATCTATAAGAACTCAGTGTCAACCTCTCGCATGTTTTGGTCAAAAGAGGAATTTAGAACCGTCATTTGGCACACAAAAATCACATGCAAGATCACCCAGAAAGTTGTACTACTAGTACTAGTACTGCGTGTTAGATGAAAAAACACGATCAAGATCGAGAAAAAGATCGCAAGAAGAGATATTACCTGGACTTGCTTAATGAGGGATCCCGGAGAGGGGGGCTTGGACAGGGCGATGGCTTTGAGCTTGTCTGCGGTAGTCTCGGCGGGGTGCTTGCGCTTCTTCGTACCATGAGCCTCGACGGTTTTGGTCGGAGCCATAGACATCACTTTGGCCGGTGCTCCAGCGTCCATCAAGAAACTGTCAAATAGAAATAAAATAAAAGAAACCATAATCACAAACCCAAAAGAAGAAAAGAGAGGGAGTTATAGGATCAGTCTCAGGGTTGCAAGACCGGGCCTTGGCCAGAATCAACACCATTGATGCGCTCACCTTTCCTTCTTTGGGAGAGAAGAACAATGGCAGAAGTAGGTCGGGGTTTTCTTGAAGAAATGAGGAACAAGATGAGGCAGAAGCGAGGGTTGGGTAGAGAGGAAGCTGAGAGAGAAGAGTGAAATGTTGGTTGCTTCGTCCGTCCAACTTACTGCTGGAAAGGAGGGGGTTTTGTGATTTGACGGCTCATTGGGCATTACTGTGGCGCTTTGATCGGGGTAATCTACCGTCACTCTACTATGGAGTAATTTAGTGCATGGCTGGTGGACCCCGATGCTGGCTGTCCCACACGTCGGTGAAAGTGAGTAATTTAGTGCATGGCTGGAGGAGGATCCGCACGGTAGAGCATGTCCACTGTTTTTCAAAAGAAAAAATGATTACAACAAGCGTTTCCACTCTTGCGACGGAGGAGTGCGAAACACGGCAACCACTTGAACATACACAGTGCTCCTACTACTAGGCATGTGCAGTGGTTCATACGTCAGTACTACACAATCTTGTTGCTAGTGTAGTAAGATATGACGATAACAAATGATGTTGTGCGCATGTCAACTACTCCTATATGTAACAAATACACGAAGAGGAAACAACTATATTGAGATGAGAATGCAACCAAACACACCCACACGCTTTGTGCTACAGTGACTGATCTGCACCGTCTGAGTTTGATCCAACAGTCATGTTGCTCCGAGACATGGACATGCCCATGCAGAGGGCGCCTAAACAGCACCGAAGTCCCTCTGCTTCTCGAGGCGCACGATGTTGGTGATGCAGGGTGCAACCGCCCGCAGAGCCCGCTCCCGGTCGACGGGAGCCAGCTCGTCAAAGACGGCGTCCAATGGCACGAATGGATTCCGGTGACGGAGCCCTGAAAGGATTCGCCCGGCAACGGCGGCGGCAGCCCACAACCCCTCCTTGTCCATCTCAGCCCCCACCATCGCGCGGAGACGGCTCAGCTCCTCGGAGATATAGGTGAAGAAGGAGACCAGGTCAGGAAGCCGTAGCTCGTTGAAGTCGACCGGGTGGTCGAACGGGTTTAGCTCGACGGCCGGCATTGTCGCGCTGGCACGACGGTAGGCATCGCGCAGCTACAACACGTGCGTGGCAACTTGGTTCACCAAGTGGCTGAGGCGATCCTGGACCTCGTCACGATCGGCCCGCTCGTGCTCCAGCCGGCTCCCCTGACGGCCTATCATACCTCCCACTTTATGCAGCAACGCCGCCGACGCCTCGAGCATCTTTGTGGTGGACGCCTGCCGCTTTTGAAGCTCTGTGAACTCCCACACATAACGGAGGAGCATGGCACTCCTCTCCTCCTTGAGCTCACGGAGCTCCACGTCCTTGGCACTGAGCTCCGCATCCTTGGCATATAGCTCCTGTGTCAGGAGCCTCACCTCGGACTCTGTGATCTGCTGCGCCGCCATGGCACCTGGTAGAAGCAATGGGGAGAGGAAGCAAAGGGGGCGAAACGGCTGAAAGGCAATGCAATCTACAGGAAGGCGGAGGGAGCGGGGAATCTTTTGGTTTTCACCACGGTAAAACACCAGTCGACGACTTCTCACATCAGGGAGCGGTGGGTTTTTACAGGCGGAGTCATCGTGACTAATTGCTGTCGCGCCTGCTCTCGTCAATCAAAAAATTAAAAATCCTGCCGCGCCTGCTCCCGTCAATCAAAAAAATAAAAATCCTGCCGCACCCAACACCAGAGCAACGCTGTGGTGGATATTTATATTTACCTGCCGGCAAGTAGATAAAAAAGGGGTGAAAAAACAATGTGGCGGCGGCCTAGCTAATCGGTCGAACTAGCCCAACTAGCTAGCCACCGTGCTTCACTGATGTACTCGGCAGGAAAGGTGGTCTTGAGTGATTTGACGACTCATTTACTTGCTTCAGCGCTACGACCGAGGAGGACCCAGAAAACGCGCGGTAGGGCGTCCCACGTCAGGAAGAATATATGCGTGCACCACCCGGGAGGACCCCGAAACCGCGCGGTAGGGTGTGCCACGTCTCGGCACGGAGGAAAAATGTGCGTGTAAAAATATACTGTATCAGACGTAGTACCTATGGTTCGACCTCGGGACCCAGCTAGTCGGTCGAAAACAACCCACTAGCCACACAGCTTCATCATGCAAACATGGCACGGGGGATAGATGTGGTTAGCTCCGTCTCGACCAGCCACAACGCCTCTTATTCTAGGTGATTCTTCTATTTTCCAAGCTTTTTAGTTGTAATAACACCACGGCAAGCTAGCGCCGCTCTTCGTGTGTGCCCGTGCAAAGGTTAGACGATGGAGAGAAGAGAGATTGAGATCGCAGACCTGGGACCCACCAGTAAGTGAGACAACGGTCATGCACGTGTTGATGAGGCACTCCCTCTACTCTACTCAATGAAAGTACTGTATAAATAAAATCAAGTTATGGGACAAAGCCAACAACCGTTCGTTTTTTCAGGCTATCGACTTACGCTTTGTAGTCCAGGTTGCCAGTTCGAATCTCGTCTTTCAGATTTGTTAGTTTTAGGTCCAAATTTGATTAATGACAAGTGGGACCCCCGTGTGTTGTTCCGATATTTCAGTGTAGGATGGTTTTTTGAACAAACACTTTGCGCGGTTAGACAAGTAACGGCACGAGTTACATGTATTTTGCAAGTTTACGACAAAAATGACAGCGGCATAGAATATGACATCCACCCCGCAGCTTAGATACTATGGTGATACAAGTTTTTACACCGTTGGAAGTGAGATCCAATGGCTTGGGAGTAGTTTTGTAATTATGCGCAATTTCCAAAGTCTCCAAAGGTTTTTTTGCAAATAAAACATTCAGGCCTCATGTGTGCCACTGCATCTTCGATCCAACGGCTCCCCGGTGCTCATATTAGGTGCTCCCCGTAGCTTAATTACCCGCTACGGTGATATGAGCATCTAGCTCATATGATCAGTGATCAGATGGCACATGCGTAGTACTTGTACTTTCTGCGCATTTTCCAAACTCTATCAGCCGTATATTGCAAAAACATTCAAACCTCCTATTGTGGGCCGTTAGATCTCAGTGAACTCGTATCACCATAGAATCTATGGTGCGGGAGCACCTCATACTCTCCCGTGCGAGAAAACATAAGGTGCTATCGCAGCTTGGATGCTACGGTGATACGAGCTTGGAGGTCGTTTGATCTGAGATCCAATGGCATCTGAGCAGTCTTTGTGCTTGTAAGCAGTGGCCGAACTCTTTTGGGGCTTTTTTGCAAAAAAACCATTCGAACCACCGAGGAGGTGTTGGGTCACAAATCCAACGCCTCCGAAGAGCTTGTATCACCAAAGCATCTAAGGTGTGGTAGCACATGATATTCTTACATACGGGAGAATATGATGTCCTCCTTCATCTTAGATGCTACGGTGATACAAGCTTCGAGGTCGTTGGATATGGGATCAAAGGGCATCTAAGTAGTTTTTGTACAAATTGTGTGCAATTCTCAAACTCATCAAGGTTTCCTGCAGAAATATTAAGACACATCATGTGAGCTGCTATATCTCAGATCTACAAGCTCCAAGCAACTCGTATCGGCATATAGCATCTAAGGTATGGGGGCACATGATATTCTCCCGGGAAGGAGGGGTGGGGGTGCACAACCAATCGGTGGCTGGGAGGGTGGGGACAAATATAATCTAAACAACCCTAAACAGAGCTCCACAATTTTATCTAAGGTCGAGGGGTTGACCCCCGACAATCATAGCTCCGCCTAAACAGAACATTTGCATGTATTGTAGTAATAGACTTAATATTCATGTTTTAGTTTCATGTTCATTTTAAATATTGAACTGAGGACCACGGATGTCTTACATTTTACTCCCTTCGTTCCCAAATATTAGTAATTTAGAGGCTTCAAATGGACTGGCTCATACGGATGTATATTAGATTCACTCATTTTGCTCCGTATGTAGTCACTTGTTGAACTCTCTAAAAGACTAATATTTAGGAATAGAAGGAGTATTTTTGAATTCGTGTCATACATGCATGGTTTGGAAAAATAGATGCACTATACTTATTGGATTGTTGTTGTGTTCGTGCGTGTGTGTCTCTGTGTGTGTGTGGTCACATGCTTGATACATACAAAGTTTTCTCACCTCCATGTTATTCATCTTTTAAATTTGAATTTGCATTGGAAAACTTACTAGGGATACCATGAAATGTGAAATCCACGTTGAGATCACTATATCACAAACTCACTCTAATTCAACAACTCGTCATAAATCAATTACCACGTTGAGATTAGTATTTGCAAGGAAAATACGGGTATTGTAATACACATAGATTCGTTTGGCAATTTAAAAGGTTCCTTTCGTATTGTCGAATGGTAGGACCCAACGGCGTACCAGCCAGACCTTGGCTCGTGTTGATCCTAAAAAAGCGGGCTCGTGTCCTTCGGTGGCGTGCGTGGTACGCACATTAGGAAACCCCATTACCCCAACCATTCGAGCCTCAGTGTTTCAAGTCGAAATATATGGCGGCCAGAATTCCAGCCCTAGGAAATTCCCCTCATGTCCCCGGTCCATAATGACTACTGATGAACAACGGAGGGTTGCTTTAGTAACTAGACAACGTTACCTACCGTGCCAAGCACGGTTCAATTCCCTCGATCACCGCTCGTCAAGGTCACCCGTTAACTGCATTGCCTAGTACTACTACTACTACTACACCAGGATGAGCACAGAATTGAGCCTGTTTGTCCGTGCCTAGTACTTGAGTTAATATATCAGGCAATGCACTGGTACGAAGGGATTATCCTTTTACTCTGCATATATAACATGTCTGAAGTCTAACTAAGCAAAATGTTTGACCAAATCCTTTCTTAAGAAATACAACAGGACAGATGTACGGCTTGAAAATTTATTGCATGATGCAGGTTATGATATTGTTTCGAATCCTGGATCTTAAATTTCTGAAAATCCAAAAGTGAGCATAAATTCTTGAAACTAAGCATGGTCACGTGATATGGCACAAATATTACTTCGTAAGTTTTTTCTTCAATTTGAGACAAGCTGCTTATGACAAGTTGCACAAATGAAGAGCCAAGGTATTTTGGAAGAAAGACCTGTCACGTTAAGGCGAACGCTTTCACTGTTGAAACCGTGGGCGTTACGTGCCGCCACGAGTCCCCGCTTCTCATCGGCAATCGGCAGGTGCCGTCCGAGCAAGCGTGTGAGTCGACGGGAGGCGTGCGAGCAGATCCCTGCGCCGGCTGTCAGGGAGGCGTGCGAGCAGACCGCTGTGTAGGCTCACCGGGAGGCGAGCCCTCTGACCAGGCTCCGCCGCCCACCGTCGTCCCAACTGCTCCCACTTTTAATGTCGCCGGCGCCGCAGTTTAAAATCAACCCCGCACTACCCGATACTCCCTCCTTTCCGGTTTATAGGGCTTATCTCAAAATATTGGTTTTTCCATTTTATAAGGCTCAATTTTGTTGTTTCCCATCACATGTTCAGATTCCAAGCTAAATTAAATCATTGCATGCAAGTATTAAGAGAAAATTGACCAATGCATGTAATTTATGCATGCATGCATTGCAATTAATGCATTGGTAAACATATTTTTTTGAGAAAAACAAGAGCATTAATTGGGTGCTTTTGCAAACTACAAAAAGTATTCCACCACTCACCATCTACCTTGGTTGGTGAGATTTTTGAATTAAGCCTTATAAACCAGAAAGGAGGGAGTATCGCTACAATCCTCTCTCTTCCTCTCCGATTCTCCTGTCGTCTACCTCCAACTAGCCTGACCTAAACATACGCCATGCCGCATCACGATGTTCTGCCCTTAGTGTTCCAGTTTCCTGAGGAAGACACCCAGCCGGAGTCTCAAGAACATAAGGCGCTTTGGGACGAGCTTGAACTGGCCTTGCGGGAAGACGTCGCGCCTGTCCCCGCTCCCGTTCTGGCTCCCGTCGCCTCGACTGCGCCAGCACCCATCCCCGTGGCATTGATGGGCTGGGAGCCGCACATTGTCGCCGAGCTTGATCCCACGGGGTTCCACGAGGTGCCCGCCGACTTTCACGCGCCCGTGCACCTGCTAGCGCATGCGCCTGCGCGTGCATTGACGTGCGCGCCCGTGTCGGTGCCCGTGCACACGAATGTCTCCGCCGCGCCGTTGACAGCGCATGTCCCCGCACGGGTGCCAGTGCCCCCCTCAGCGGCATGGATGGCCACCGTCGACCGCTTTCTTGCACCAACGCCAGTCGCCTCCTCCCGCCAGTCGACTCGCTCCGAAGTCCGGAACATTTTGGCCTTCCTTGAAGCTAGGCCAACATCCAGGAGTACGCCAACAACGGCGCAAGACGTCGCCATCGCTGTCGGTCAGTGGCCCCACGACACACAGAGCACGGCAGATGAACCGCTTCCCACTGCGAGACGCCCCCGCCGCCGCCGCGTAATCTAAATTTTCCATGAAAAACGTTCGGATTGCCATGCTTAAAATCCGAACGTTTATCATTTCCGTTTATTTTATATCGATCGTCGTATAATTTAAAGTCGGAGTCAGATTGAACGAAATGTATGGTTTGATCGATTGAATGTTCTGCTAGAGCCGTATCAAATTAAATATAAAATGTCATCAAGCCACATGTATTCCTTGTCATCCAACGACCTAGACTACTTCAATGTCGAGCGCTCAACACGTTTAGTGTGCAGTTAATTTCATGCCAAAAATAGTGCTAATCACATGACAACACGCAAATAATATCCTAGTAGTTAATATCCGCGTGCACTTAATATACATCCAAATTAACGTGCATTGCACGTACACACTGACTAGTGTTGCTAGTACATGAAACTGGTGCCGTGACTTGTGAACGCGTCCAGATATGGTCAACGGCAACATCGCCCGTGAGTTCTTCCTGTTTGCCCGTGCGTCTAAACGCGGAAGGGGAGGAGAGAGAGAGAGCACACATGGAACCTACCAGTAAGTGAAGACGTGTATATATATTTTGTGCGTGGGAGGAAGCAAGGTCAACCGATCACATAGGGTCGCCGTGTGATCGAAAGAGTGAGACGGGTTGGAGAGAGTGACCTAGATAGACGATGTGCGTGAGAGAGTATACAATGTGAATAGGTCGAATTGGGCTCAAACATGGTGATATATCTTTTTGTCCGAGAAAGAGAGAGGTCAATCGAGACATACGGAGAGAGAGAGAGAGAGAGATTGAGTGAGCGTGGCCCACCATGAGGTTGAAAGAGTGGTGGCGGCTTGGATGGACTGACCTAGATAGACAATCTGCGTGAGAGAGTATAGAGTGTGTCAATCGAGGCCCGAACAGGGAGATATATCATTTGTGTGTGAAAGAAAATGAGGTTAAACGAGACTCGGATAAAGAGAGCGAGATTGAGCGAGTGTGGCCTGCCGTGCGGAAGAAAGAGTGAGACAGTCTCAAGGGAGTGACCTAGATATACAACGTGCGTGCATGCGCATGCACGAGAGGTTGGGGGGCTAGATAGGCAATGCATGTATTTAGCACGAGAGGGTGAGAGGGAGAGGGGGGGGGGAGAGAGCTCGGCATGGGGTGCAATGGCGGGTGTGTGAGGTAAATACATTTGGTAACAGAGTGGAAAAAGGGGTTGTGTAGTTGAGAGACTTAGAGATCGAAACATGGAGAGAAAGAATGAACGTGTGTTGGAAACCGATAGCTTCCTAAGGTGATTAGGAGAGGAAGATTGACCGATACAGGAAGTATGTAGCGTTTGTGCGGGGGGGGGGGCTAAAAACAACATTTGAATGTACATAGTACGAGACTTAATATCGATGTTTCAATTCAGTGTACATTGTAAGATTTGAATTGAGGAGCAGGCATACGGGTAATTATTTCGAATTCGTGCCATACTATGTTTCGAAAAGTTGACATTGACTCAGTTTGTTGTGCTATTTTGTAGGTCATATGTTTGAATCCATCCAAAAGTTTTCTCACTACCGTGGTGTTCATCATATCCATATGCATTTGTATTAAAAAAGTAGCGTGGATATAGTGAAATGCGAAATCCACGTTAGAATTGGAGATTGCTACGTGACACACACTCTAATTCAAATAACTAATTATGTGAGACACACTCTAATCCACGTTAGCATGGGTACCGTTTTGATTTTTTTCAAATAACTCCTCATTGATTAATTTATAGTACTCCCTCTGTTCACTTTTATAAGACCTTGAAGACATTTCAGACAATGTGCAAAACAGTTCATTTTAAGTTGTTTGAAACGACTTACAAAAGTGAACGGATGGAGTATCTCGTTTCGAATGACTAATTATTGCCAGGAAAACACGGGCATGGTAATACATACAGATTCGTTTGCAAATGAAACAAGATTCGGTTGCATTCTCAAATGTAGGCGCACCAGGCAAACCAGGGTCGTGTCGTTGTGGATGCTGCTTCGGTGCCTTAAAGGCAACTGCCTTTGCGGACTGACAAAGGCAGGTGCCTTAAGGCACTGAAGCATAGTCCTGTCGGGGTGGTCGTGTGTGTCGGACGGATGCGTAGCACCCAGCCACCCACCCCCCTCCCCCCCCAAAAAAGGACAACGACAATATAAGTTCACGCTTCCACGTTTCGGATTGAAATATCTGGCGGCCCCAATTCCAGCCCTGCAAAATCTCTCTTCTCCACCATCCCCTTCCGCGCCCAGATTGCTCAAATCCCTAATTCGCCGCCAACCCTTGAATCGCCCCTCGTCTCGTCTTTTTCCCACCGTTCCCCACCTCTGTGCCGGACGACGACAACGAAGACGACGGTTGTGCTTCACCACCGCACCGGAGCTACCTCATCTACGCCCTCGTCCACCGCACAGGGTGGTCCACTAACAACGTCAGCCGCCGCAACCGACGTGCCTCACAGACACCGAGTTCCACCGCATCAGGTGCGCTTCACCGACGCCGTCTCCCAGCTCACCGGGGCTACTTCACCGAGCACATCATCACACCTCCGCCCCCCGAGGCCGTTGGGGCTTCACCAACGGTCTCGTCCACCGCATCATAGCTCTCCGCTGCCACTCAAGATCTGCATCCGTGCGCGGCCAGCCAACGCCAACGCATCACCCTCAACGGCTCTGAAGTGACCCGCACTCTAGCTAGGCGAGCATGCCCAAACGCCGGCCCGAACTAGGTATCCACACATCACTCCCTTGTGCACTGTTCCGAAGATGTTTGGATATCCTTTCACTGCTCTCTTAGCTTACACGCCTATGCAACTCTGACCTTAACTCTTATTTCTTCTAGAGATATCATCTGAAACAAGCAAATCCATATTTTAGCGAAGCATGACGGTGCTACGGGATCTGGTACACATCTTGCACACCCGTATAACCTTGTAAGTATCTGTCCTCCGGTACAAAATCAAGGTCGATTCCTCTTATTTGATCAACCATTCGTCGTGTCAAAAATGCAGAGGGGGATGCAAGGAGCACAAGGCTTGCACATCCAAGCAAGTGGTAACATGGACTTGTACATGGAACATCCCAAGCGCAAGCAGAGCTGCAGTGAGCCTGTACAACGAGCTAGCGTAAGTCCCTGCATTTCATTTAATTCGTACTGGCATTCGTGTATGATTTGTGTGCAGTGGCTGATCCATGAATTCAAGTTACCAGGGGCAAACATTTAACTTAAAAAGTACGAAGGCACTTGCACTCCGGAAATCAACATAACTTGAGAAATGTGAAGCTACATGCACTTTGAAAACCAGCTAATGATCCAAAGTAGTTCAGATTATAAACACTAAATGATGCAAGCACCAAAAAACACAAAATGTAACATGGTGTACAGGACTACAAACATGGTCTGTACCTGTTTGAATTATTCGTTCTCTGGCTGAAAATATCGAAGTGTAATTGCACGTATAACCAGTGCGCAAACTGCATATCAATATATCTATCCTGCACAAGTATGCCAATAGTTTCAAACAACAGATTAGAAAAGTATTTATGCTATGTTGTCATGATACGGGGACTTTCTGGTAGATGGCCTCGATGTTTCCTCAAGCTATGAAAATGCACTATAATTTGCTTGTCATCAATGCCTGCAAATCTCTGTCTCTCTCAACATACTAGATCATCATTAGACACTAAATCCTTCAGTGAGCTTGCAAAATGCTTGCATTAGATCCCTCATTAGACACTATATGTTCATCACCAGGAGCATGTAAAATGTTTTCATCAAATCCTTCATTAGCAGTCTGTTCATTAGACACTTCAGGCTCAAGAACAACATGAGCTTGTATGTTTGCACCAGAAACTTGATTAGATACATCAGATTCAGTCAGTTCAGTTTTGATTGGGGGAGTTATAAAATAAGTAGAAATTGGTTTCATTTTCTCATAGATTCCCTACATACAAGCAGTTATACAACACCGTCAGGTTTAACTATTGGCCAGAAATTGAAGAGTTGAATTAGATATAATCAGGGATGTGATGTACCTGCTCGTTGCGCATGCTACTCTTGCAATTAGCGACTGTCGTTTGCGCAAGCTCGATGCCATGCACGTGCTGCCGCCGCTGCCTCCCACGCAGGCTACACCCAGGGTTGGATCTTCATCTTCTTGTCCTTCCGTTTGCTTGAAGCCCGGCGACCGCCCTCCAACGAGGGCGCGAGGAAGTGCTCTGTCGGTCTGTCCAGCGGGGGCTAGGTTAGGAGCGAACCACACTGGAGGCTGGAGCGAATGAATTGGGATTTTTCCTGCTGTCGATCGATATGGGAGGCGCTCGTTTGGGCCATGAGCCTGCTATAGGGCTTGCCTTGCACTTATGTTATTGGCCCATCCAAATTGAAACATTTTTCTTCATTTTTTACATTGCCTGCTCGTGCGTTGGGACGAACAAAACTAGTGTGGGCCAACCTGGATGACTCAAACTAGGTGCACACTTTCTAGCCACCTGAGGCGGCCACCCATACCAGCCCCTATGGTGGCGTCGCCCCTTTTTGCATGTATGATTGGATAGTGAAAAATATTCCAGCGACGCTTTTGATTTACCCACAGAATGGTTGAATTGCTTGTTTCTATGAACTGAATTCGCCAATAATGTGAAGGATGCCAGTCTTTTCATCCTATTGTAGATTGCTTAGATCTCGATATGCCAAAAGTAATCGCATGAAATATACAGTAAAAGCTACTGTGATGTGTTTGGCTACAACTAGTCTGACTACACGTCCTCATATAACATATCAAGGACGCACCATCTTACCAGATTAACCATTCGACTTACCCATGCAGTGTGGGAAGAAAGAAGTATTGGGACTGCGTATCCAAGCAATTGATACCATGGACTCCTTCGTACAACCATGTAAGCGAAAAAGAAGTTGCAGTGTGCCTGTACAAAGAACTAGCGTAAGTTCAGTTACTTGCTTCTCGGAATTTTAGTTAGCCACTTATTTCAAAATTGTTCAATTATGTTGCTTGGCTTAATTTAGTTTGCTACTGATTACATAATGGCATAGCCTGTTAATCATATTGTAGACTGCGCCTATCTATGTGTTTGATACTTACTGTTAAGAATTACCTGTTTGCCTTAACTTAAATATCTACTTGTTTGTTTAACTGCTTTGCTTCTGCAACAGCGGGTTACAATGATGTTAATAACTACTTTTCAGCATCCAATTGAAACTCTTTAATTCCTTGTTTGTTTAACTGGTTTGCTGTTATAACTCCCAGTTGAGATGTTTTGCTAACTTCAACTTTTCTGAATCCAATCGGAACTTTAATGGCAAAACAGGTTAGCCCAAGATAAAAGAGTGAGGTCCCCATGGACGTTGCATCATCCCACAGCAGTGGCACCGGCCCAATCATGCATTATGAATTGCCAACTGCTGATGCTCTAGAGGCTAAACTAGTGGTAGAAAGAGATTCTGCTTCTGCACTTAGAGATGAAGTTGACATGTTGAGGAAGCAAACAGCACAATCACAAGCAGTACTCAAGACAACCATTAAATATTTGGTGGATTTCAAAATGAAGCAAGCTGAGACTGACCAGATTGTTAAGGTCCTGAAGGAAAAAAGGAAATTAAATTCCTACTTGGTAAATCATAGGTGAAATGTTCTTTCCATAGTTGAATAACCTTTGTGTTGTCTGTTCATGTAATCAATCAAACCATTTGTTTTATAGATCATGTAATAATTGTTTTTTTTTGTTTTTTTGTTTGTAATTTTATTTGAGCACAAGTCTGTACTAATTGATAAGACTCGGAGACATTTCATTTGGATTGCTGTGCCAGACCTACAAATATGCCAATCGGGCGGAATGTGCATTCAACAATACTAGTATAGATGGACCATAAGTGGCACGCATCGGAAAGGGCCAAGATGCTGGCTAAAAAAACAATGTTGTTGTAGCCAAAAAAAAGTACAGCGGCCTGGCTTATGTATGTTAGTTGATATTATTGATCCATATACTCTATAAGTGTTTATATGTCTGTTAGTTCCGTACATTCTTGGTTGATTAACTCGGTATTTGAATCTTGATACATCGCTTGTGTACATATCTAAATGGGAGTACACATTATGCTGCGTGTGACATTTGAGTTGGACATGAAGTGTTCTAAATATTCGAATTCACCTTAAACTGGATTCTAGTTTCTGAATTTGAGTATCGGCATTTGTAAACCATATTCATATATGACAGTGGAATACATCTTTGTCGTCCTTTTGAAGATATATAAAAACACATAGAATGATTTATAAAGATTCATATAGGAATACGAAATGGATTCGAATTTAGTTGACAGGGTAAACGTGGATGCTTATTGTCCCAAAATTCGAAAGAAACAGCAAAATGTCCACTCCCACATCGGCTGCCCGAAGCCAAGTGTTTGGGAGATGGAAATTACTGTCTACCCATTACACGGACAATCCATCGGCCCGATTTCCACTGCTCTAAATAGGGGTAGGTTAGTAACTCCAATTAGACGTGACAAGACCGCCTCTGAGCCCATTCTGACACGGTGGGCGTCAAACATGGGCGGCAAAACTCATTTGATTCAAGCTCGTCCGAAAGACCTCTGTTTCTCCCTCCATTCCCCATTCATACACGGTCGGCGACAAAACAAACTCTCCTCGTCCGAAATAGATGTAGGCTAATATTTTAAATAGGGGCAGATGTGTAACTTCCATCAGACGTGACACAACCGCCCTACCTGTCAGCCCCATTCATACACCGTGGGCGCCAACCGTGGGCGGCAAAACACCCTCTCCTCGCCCGAAATAGTTACCGGCAAATATTTGGGAGATGCGAGATTACTGTCCTATCCCCAACCGACGAGACGTCCAAATTTGAAACGGGGGATAAGTTCGTAACTTTCCCATATTTCAGACAGGCGCATCCCAAAAACATGGTTCCCCGTACCTCTCCCTCCATTTTACCATTCATACACCGTCCGCGCTAGAACACCCCATTCCCACACCAGCCTCCGTCTGCCACCCCATCCATCGCCACTGTCCTCCACCATGCCGGAGCGCCTACCAAGACCGCGTCGTCCACTGCTAGAGATGGACGTTTATCATCCACGGCGATAGACCAATAGCCTTGCATCGCGTCCTCTCGCTTCATCGGCGCCGTCGTCCTCTTTGCCGGGGCCGCTCACACGACCTTCTCTTCCACCGCAACGGGACTTATCCCCCGATGCACCCGTCTACCGTCGCAGATCTGCTTCAACGCCACCGACAGCCATCGCACCCCCGATGCCTACTTGGCGCTGCAAGAGAGGTGGTACTTCATATCTCCTCAACTTTTTGATCTCAACCAGAAAATAGATCTTAACTTGGTTACTCTACTTTCTTTTCAGCTCTTAGAATTTAGTTCTTAGTTCGAAGCAAACAATGGATGCTAAATATCATTTCTCCGGTTTGCAGCTTCAAATCTGCCATGGCACAGCCATAATACGGTTTAATTGATCATGCTTAGGGTTTAATTGATCATGTTGGTTCCGTGGTGGTTTCTTTAATAGAAATCAGAGGGGAAACCCTCTTTTGCTAAAAAAATATATGCTTAGAGTTTCCCCCTTTTATGATCACTATACGATCAGAATACGTGCTTCATTTCATAATAACACTGCTCCACCCATCAAGCTAAACAAGCTTAGTTGTTCAAATACGAATCTGATATTATTAAAACAGAGTTGTTTAATTGGTCAGCTAAATGTTCCTAAATTAGTTTCGAAAATGCATGTTCGCCGCTCGGGTGTGTATCTCTGTGTGTGGTCTGGTCAGCACGGTTGGGGAGGTGAACTTTGCATATGCAGGGGTTTATAGGGAGACACTCTCCGAGTTGAAACCGCAATGCATTCCATAGATAATCTGACTACTTTTTATGTTTTCATGAATCTCAGATTCTGAACAACATCATAATGATTATGAGCTTGCGCGCATGAAAAGAATAAAGCAGAACAATGCCATGGCTGTCAAACTTGGCATTAAGGGACTGAAATCAAGTCTGGATGCAATATAATGCAAACACTCTCCACCTACAGATTCATGCTCAGAATATGATCCTAACAGTGATTCTGAGCTAGAGGGAGACCTAAGTCAATGTAGCTCCCTAGTGGAGGAGTCAGAGGAAGATGCCCTATCTTATTCACCCATTAAGGTACTTGCTCTAACTTTCCAAGGTTACATTGCTCGCACATATCTTGCAACTGATGCTTTGCATGTCTTCTAGTTTGTTGAACTGCCATTAGCTTAGTTTACACATTGTGTATGTGAATACGCCCTGCCTATCCATTTTCAGTACATATTCCATCTGTCATCATACCATATTTATCCATTCAAATGTCGTTCTTGTGTATCAGACGTTCAAAAGGAAGAGGGCAATTGCTAATCATGGAGGAGCACAAGCAAAGTATTTGGAAAAGGTAGTCTCACCTGATAAATCAAATAGCCCATTAGGTGTAGTTGCAATATCACCTGACCCACAAAATACCCCAACTCTAGCAGACTCTAGCCCTACTACACTGGTCATTTCTGATGCCCCAACTCAGTAGACCCCAACTACAGCAAACAGTATGATTATGCCAGTTGACATAGCACCAGCTGTACGACGCAAAACCCCCATTCCAGCAAAGAGTACACCAAATCCAGTTGCCAAATCCATTTTCGAACCAGAGAGAGCC
The DNA here is from genome assembly GCF_003073215.2 of Triticum urartu. Taxonomy (NCBI): domain Eukaryota; kingdom Viridiplantae; phylum Streptophyta; class Magnoliopsida; order Poales; family Poaceae; genus Triticum; species Triticum urartu. The sequence continues at coordinate 490,445,992 of NC_053024.1, forward strand.
CCAATTGCAGCAATAGGACCCCTGTTTCATTTCTTCCCAGTTTAGAAGACGAAGCTTATGTTGTTGTTAGGAACTTTGTGCGCATCTTTCCTTCATGGAAAGATTATACCGCAGACACAGAACAATTTCCAATCTTCCTCCGCAACTTACGCGTAAGTAATGTACTAATGTTATTCATGGTCATTATTGCATATGTTTCTGCTGACAAAAGACACAAGATTTCATTCTTTTAAATAGGCGAGGCGCAAACTGGATTGTGATGACGAGCAAGGGTTGGTTGCGCTTTTCAAGCACTCGTTGATGAAGTATCGTTCCTACCTGAGGCAAGCGCACTTAGATGGCAAGCCTCTGAACGAAATTTCTATAAAGTCTCCGGTGCTACATTTATCCGACGGTGACTGGAATAATCTTGTTACACATTGGTCTCGGCTGCAGCGTAAGGTACTGTCTATGATATCACATCACAATTTGAACTACATTTCTGCATTTGCCTTAATGTCTCACTTGTACGAAAACTGTTAGCAGAAGAACATTCGTTCTCAAGGGACCACAGAATCTCGCAACTATACTACACACTGCATTGCTCTTGTGAGTACCTCTTGCCCTGTATGACCATATTTACTTTCATAGTTGTTTGATTATGTAGCATCACTGCACATGTTAGCCTCGTAATCGTCCATTTGGTGGACATTATAAGATTCGTATGGACTCTTACATAAATTTAGAATCAACTCAATGCTTTTGAAGAGGTTTAGCTCTGCAGTCCTCTTGTAAGGACTGAACGTGGTCTATCACTGTACTTACATTAACAGCTACTCCCTCCGTCCCATAATATAAGAATGTTTTGTACAGTACACCAGTGTTCAAAACACTCTTGTATTATGGGAAGAGGGATTGGTTCATTTTGTAGCATTCTGCATCTTATCTCCCTCGCCCACCATTTACTAAAAAAGATCAGATCTATATTTAATGTTACCAACAAGTAGAATACACAAACAATGCTAGTGCAGAAGTGTAGCCCATTGCTCTTGTCAGTACATTTTGTCCTGTAACGCTTGTACTTCCAGGGATTGGTAGTTGATTATGTAGCATCAATCTGCATCTTATCTTCATTATCCTCTACCCCTTCCAGTATTATCATATCTATAATTACTCTCTACAAAATGTAGAGTACAGGCAATGCTTATGAAGAAGATTATGTGCTGAAATTCTTGAGTTATCCTTCCCTTGACATGGAGAAGGGCATTATAAAGCCGGTGTTAACTGTTAATGTAAGTCAGTCCTTCTAAAGCCTTTATCCTCAACTGCTGTTTAATTTGCTCATACTCCCTATCGTTTACTGCTGTTTAGTTTGCTGTTTCTACCAAAATGCATGTTTGTAAGAACCGTAAGTTCTAAGTTTTACTTGTCAAACCAAATTCCTTATTCATACCATGCACATTACTTAATACTCCCTATATGTATGCTTGTTTTTGTGGATCTCTAATCAAGTGTGTGGTGAAGCAGCCCACGTTTGCACCTTGTCATCTCCTGTTTTATCTTACTGATGTGGCTGATGATATGAACAACATGCCATGCACATTATCCAAAATAGATACAATGATTTTCTTTGCCCTTCATCTATGCTTGTTATGTTGACATGGTAATCTAGTAGTGTGGTGAAGCTCCCTGCATTATGAACAATGCCAAATTATGCTATTGATATTTTGAACATACTCTTTATTTTCTAATTTGAAATTGGATAGAATTGACAGAACAGTTATCATCTTTGTTTATACACGTGGAAAACCTATCATCTCTCTGCTTTGTTTCAGGGTGATATGCCTAATGGCATGCACAAGTCTGCTGAAGGCTGTGAGACAAACCCAACATATATTGCAGCAAAGAAGGCAAAACATCTTGAAGACAGCGAGACAACCCCAAAGTCTTGTCTTGATGCAGTGTTCAAGTTACTTGACACTAACAATCAGACAAGCTCACAGAATTCGTTGTCTGAATTAGTTCGACTTCTTCAGTCCCAAGTTCTAGCAGAAAGGCATTCTGCAACTCAACTTCGACTTGAAGTCCTATCTCTAAGAAAGATTGCGGAGAACACCAATGAGAACCTCATCGCTAAACAGCTACACCTGGAAGCTATGACCGACATGCTAGGCCGGTCTCACAGCCTTGCTCAGCAGCTTGCGCAGCAGTCCCCCGCAAGGCTAACCTTTCTTGAACTGTCTTGGAAGTGGTCTCGGTTCAGTATTATTTTGTTACGCTGCAATGGTGCCCAGTTTTTGTAATCTGCTTCTACGTTGCGCTTTATGATCACTGGTGGCGAACTTCGATGCCCAGTGGATGTAATATACCTTAAACCCTTTATTGTATAGTGTAGGTTTATTCTAAATTACTATGCCGTAATTTCTTTATTGTATAGAGTAGCTTTGTTCTTAATTCATACTAGTTACGCAGCAGCATGAAATGAACCCCGGCCCATGATTGTGCGAATCAAATCACGGGCTTTTAACAGGCCAAAATTGTCTCAACCTTGTTTGGCCCAATCAGATATCGGCTGCGAGCAGGCCGTATGCAAACAGGGTCGTAGTTAGGCCCAACTATATGACTGGCTTTTAACAGGCCGAAATTAATATAGGGCCGAAATGTTAAACGGGCCCTTAACAGGCCAAAACTAATATCAGGCCGAATTACTAAGTGGGCCTTTAGCAAGTGGGCCCAAAAGCATAGTTTCCAGTTGACGGGCCGAATTTGATATGGGCCATAATTGAGCCCAAAGCCTCTTAAAGGGCCGGACCTGATCTGGGCCGTAATTTGGCCCAGAATGTGGTAGACTTTTAACGGGCCGGATCTCATATGGGCCACTATTAGGCCCGGAGCGTGGCAGGCCATTAATGGACCGGATCAAATATGGGCCGGCATTTGGCCCAAAACATGGCAGCCAGTTAATGGGCCGGCCTACTAGGGTCCTCAAAATCTTGTGGGCCTACAGCTGGGCCGGCCCATTAATGTCGGCGAAATCTCGTGGGCCTTTAGCTGGGCCGGCCCATTATGACCCGCAAGAATCTTGTGGGCTTTACCTGGGCCGGCCCATTATGGCACACAAAAATCTTGTGGGCCTTTACCTAGGCCGGCCCGTTATGTCCCGCCAAATCTTGTGGGCCTGTAGCTGGGCCAGCCAATTACGGTCCACAAAATCTCATGGGCCTTTAGCTGGGCCGGCCCATTATGGTCCGCAAAATCTTGTGGGCCTTCAGTTGGGGCGGCCCATTTAAACTTGTTGGGCCATGCCACGTGTTGACATATCATAGGCGCCTATCTGACCCACTGACGAGCTGACACGTGTTTCGTCCAGCCAATAAGAATTTTACACGTGGAAATTTCCCATTTGTCGGGGCTGTTAACGGGTTATCGGATCCAAAACCCGACCCGATAGCTTAACGGCGTTCCGTTACGGTGGATGCCACGTGTCGATCACCCTTGACGAAAGCACTTATGTGACGCGCGATTTATCTTCATGGAAGTGGACACTTCCGTGATGATAATTTTGGTAATGTCATGGAACACTTCTACGACAGCACAGGTATGACTATCTTGATTTTGTCATAAATTTTTCATGGATGTACATGCATGACAAAAAAAGCGACCTACTGTGACAAACACGTATCATCACGGAAGTGTATTTTTTTGGTAGTGGTGGTACGGTAAGTAAACCGACTCCAAAACTGTTCTAATAGCATTTTTTCTCCATTTTGGAATATTTAAAAATTTAGGAAAATTAAAAGTAGTCCGAAAGAGACACGAGGTGTCCACAAGGGTGGGGGCGCGCCCCTCGTCCTTGTGGCCACCTCATGTGCCCTCCGGACTCTGTTTTCTTGCACAATACTTCTTTTGGTCGGTAAAAATTCATTATATAGTCTCCCGAAGGTTTTGGACCACCGTACCACGGCAAAATCCCCTGTTTTTCTTTTGAGTTGTTTCAACAACAGATTTAGAGCAATATGTCATCCCAAGATTCGGAGGGAGAGAGCTACATATCTGATTATATCACAAACACAAAAGTATATGGGGATGTGGAACATTATGGTTGGATGTCGAAGGAAGAAGAAGACTATGATCCAAAGGGAAAGGAAGAGACAAGCTCTGATGAAGAGGAAGTCCCTCTACCCCAACCAGGGAACTTGCACGTGGAGTTCAAAAAATCAAGTATCCCAAACAAAGCAAAGAAACAAAGATTGAGTTTATCCCTTTTAGTCTTTTGCAGGAGAACAAGCAAGAAATATGTAGAAGGATATTAACACTGGAACAGGAGATCAGTGAGCTGAAGGAGGAAAATTCCATTCTCAAGCGTAAGCTGAGGAAAAAGGGCAAGCCTGCATCATCACCACCTTCGAAGAAAGAGGCATAAATACATGGGTATGGGCACTCCCCTTGGCAACTGCCAAGATTGGGGGAGGTGCCCCGGTATCATATCACCATCACACCTTTACCTTTATCGTTTTTCTTAGTTCGATCCTTTTGGTTATATCTTGATCTAGTAGAATAAAGTTTTAGTATGATCTAGCTTTGAGTTTTGTTTCGATCGCTATCTATGTAATCGAGTCCGTGAGTTATATATAATAAAGAGTAGTTTTGAGTTGAGGGCTTTGTTATCTTGCTATGATCTTGAGGGAATTAAATTAAAGAAAGGATTAAAAAGAAATAAAAAAGATCATATATTGATCTTGTGGAGTGTAATAACTTCACATATAAAGAGTATGATGAATAAAATTTGTTGAGAGTTGACAAACATAGTTTTGGTCATTGTTGCAATTAATAGGAAGTAACAAAGAAAGAGAGGCTTCACATATAAATATACTATCGTGGACATCTTTTGTAATTGTGAGCACTCATTAAAATATGACATGCCAAAAATTTGATGTTGGACAAGGAAGACAACATAATGATTTATGTTTTCTTATATCTGAATAGAGGTTATATTGCCACGGATCATCCAACATGTTGCGCTTGCCTTTCCCTCTCATGGTAGCCAAATTCTTTGCACCAAGTAGAGATACTACTTGTGCTTCCAAACATCCCTTAAACCAGTTTTGCCATGAGAGTCCACCATACCTACCTATGGATTGAGTAAGATCCTTCAAGTAAGTTGTCATCGGTGCAAGCAATAAAAATTTCTCTCTAAATATGTATGATCTATTAGTGTGAAGAAAATAAGCTTTATACAAACTTGTGATATGGAAGAAATAAAAGCGATGAACTGCATAATAAAGGTCCTTATCACAAGTAGCTATATAAAGTGACATTCTTTTGCATATTTTTTACTTTTATCTTCTACCGTTATACAAGAGTCATGGTGATCATCACCTTTCCTTTTTACACTTTTCCTTTGAAGCACTATGTGTTGGAGAGATCCATATATATATCCACTCGGATGTAGGTTTTCATAAAGTATTATTGTTGACATTACCCTTGAGGTAAAAGGTTGGGAGGCGAAACTACAACCCATATCTTTCTCTGTGTCCGCTGAAACTTCGAACCCATAACTATCGCGTGAGTGTTAGCAATTGTGAAATATTACATGATAGTTGAGTATGTGGACTTACTGAAAAGCTCTTATATTGACTCTTTCCAATGTTATTATAAATTGCAGTTGCTTCAATGACTGAGATCATAGTTTGTTAGTTTTCAATGAAGTTTCTGATTCATACTTTACCTTGTGAAAGAATTGTTACTTTACCATAAGAAATTATATGACAATATATGTTGATGTTCTAAAGATGATCATGATGCCCTCATGTCTGTATTTTACTTTATCGACACATCTATCTCTAAACATGTGGACATATTTTCCAAGATCGGCTTTCGCTAGAGGACAAGTGATACGTCTCCATCGTATCTAATTTTCCAAACACATTTGACCTTGTTTTGGACTCTAACTTGCATGATTTGAATGGAACTAATCTGGACTAACGATGTTTTCAGCAGAATTGTCATGGTATTATTTTTGTGCAGAAATAAAAGTTCTCGGAATGACCTGAAAATCAACGGAGACGTGTTTTGCAATTAATAAAAAATACTGGCAGAAGAATCAACACCAGGGGGCCACACCCTGTCCACGAGGGTGCAGGGCGCCCCCCCGGGGTGCGCCCCTGCCTCGTGGGCCCCCTGAGGCTCCACCGACGTCAAGTCCAACTCTATATATTTATGTTCGGGGAGAAAAAAATCAGAGAGAAGGATTCATCGCGTTTTACGATACGGAGCCGCCGCCAAGCCATAATCTCTCTTGGGAGGGCTGATCTGGAGTCCGTTCGGGGCTCTAGAGAGGGGAATCCATCGCCATCGTCATCTTCAACATTCCTCCATCACCAACTTCATGATGCTCACCGCCGTGCGTGAGTAATTCCATCGTAGGCTTGCTGGACGGTGATGGGTTGGATGAGATTTATCATGTAATCGAGTTAGTTTTGTTAGGGTTTGATCCCTAGTATCCATTATGTTCTAAGATTGATGTTGCTATGACTTTACTATGCTTAATGCTTGTCACTAGGGCCCGAGTGCCATGATTTCAGATCTGAACCTATTATGTTTTCATGAATATATGTGAGTTCTTGATCCTATTTTACAAGTCAATAGTCACCTACTATGTGTTATGATCCTGTAACCCCGAAGTGACAATAATCGGGACCACTCCCGGTGATAACCGTAGTTTGAGGAGTTCATGTATTCACTAAGTGTTAATGCTTTGGTATGGTACTCTATTAAAAGGAGGCCTTAATATATCCCTTAGTTTCCAATAGGACCCCACTGCCACGGGAGGGTAGGACAAAAGATGTCATGCAAGTTCTTTTCCATAAGCATGTATGACTATATTCAGAATACATGCCTACAATACATTGACAAACTAGAGCTAGTTCTGTGTCACCCTATATTATAACTATTGCATGAGGAATCGTATCCGACATAATTATACATCACTGATCCATTGCCTATGAGCTTTTCACATATTGATCTTTTCTTAGTTACTTTTTCGTTGCCGCTGTTACGATTACTACAAAAACCAATACTGTTACTTTTGCCACCGTTACCGTTACTTCCATATTACTTTGCTGCAGATATTAAGTATTTCAGGTGCGGTTGAATTGACAACTCAACTACTAATACTTGATAATATTCTTTGGCTCCCCTTGTGTCGAATCAATAAATTTGGGTTGAATACTCTACCCTTGAAAACTGTTGCGATCCCCTATACTTGTGGGTTATCAAGACTATTTTCTGGAGTCGTTGCCGGAGAGCATAGCTCTATTCTTTGAGTCACTTGGGATTTATATCTGTTGATCACTATGGGGAACTTGAAAGATGAAAGAACCAAATTTTTTCCCTCAACTACGAGGAGAGGTAAGGAACTGCCATCTAGCTCTTCACTTGATTCACCTTCTGTTTTGAGTAAACTTGCGACACCAACTCCTGCTATTGATTCTGATATGTCGCATTATTGATGATGCCACCTCTACTATGCATGATGCTTATGATGAACTACTTCTATGCTTGATAATACTGTGCCATTAGGTGAATTTCTTGATGAACAACTTGCTAGGGTTAGAGAGAATGAAATTATTGAAACTGATAATATTGATGAAAGTGATGATGAAGATTCTCCCCTAGATATGAATTGTCTGAGGGTTATGTTATGCATGAAGAAACTGCTAGAGATCTTTTAGCTTGCAAAGATAGATATGATCTTAAGAAATTGTTAGCTAAGATGGAAGAAAAATCTTTGAATGCTGGAATGAAATATGACCCTGCTTTTGCTACTTCACCTATCTGTATTTCTGATAAGGATTATGATTTCTCTGTCGACCCAGAGTTAATTACTTTGGTTGAATCTGATCCTTTTTATGGCTATGAATCTGAAACTGTTGTGGCACATCTTACTAAATTGAATGATATAGCCACCCTATTCACTCATGAGGAAAAAATTTGTTACTACTATATCCTTAAGTTATTTCTGTTCTCATTAAAGGGTGATGCTAAAACATGGTTTAATTCTCTTGATCCTGGTTGTGTGCATAGTCCCCAGGATATGATTTATTACTTCTCTGCTAAATATTTCCCCACTCATAAGAAACAAGCTGCCTTAAGGGAAATATATAATTTCTGCAAATTGAGGAAGAGAGTCTCCCACAAGCTTGGGGGAGGCTTCTCCGATTACTAAATGCTTTGCCTGATCATCCTCTCAAGAAAAATGAAATACTTGATATCTTTTATAATGGACTAACCGATGCTTCCAGAGACCACCTGGATAGTTGTGCTGGTTGTATTTTCAGGGAAAGGACTGTTGAACAAGCTGAATTGATATTTAATAATATGTTAAGTAATGATAATGATTGGACACTTCTTGAACCAACTCCTAAGCCAACTCCGAAGAAAATGGGTATTCTATTTCTCAGTCCTGGAGATATGCAAGAGGCAAAGAAATCTATGAAAGAAAAAGGTATTACAGCTAAAGATGTTAAGAATTTACCACCTATTGAAGAAATACATGGTCTTAATAACCCGACATAGGTAGTAAAGGTAAATTCTCTCTATAGATTTGATGAAGGTGATATTCCTCGTAATAAGTCTGCTAGCCAATGCTTGGGTGAATTTGATAATTTTATTGTTAAACAAGAAAACTTCAATGCTTATGTTGGTAGACAATTGAAATGTAATGCTTATATGATTGAACACTTGAGTGATTATATGTCTAGATTTAGAGGTGAACTTAAACTTATTAGTAAACATGCTTCTATGGTTACCACTCAAGTAGAACAAGTGCTTAAGACACAAGATTATTTGCTCAATGAATTAGATAATAAGAAAAATTATGATGTTGTTAGAGTTGTGACTAGAGGGGATAAAATGACTCAGGAACCTTTGTATCCTGAGGGCCACCCTAAGAGAGTTGAGCAAGATTCTCAGAGAACTAATGTTGATGCACCTAGTCCTTCTAAGAATAAGAAAAAGAAAAATGATAGGACTTTGCATGCTTCTAGTGAACCTGTTGTTGACACACCTGAGAACCCCAATGATATTTCTATTTCTGATGCTGAAACACAATCTGGTAATGAACATGAACCTAGTGATAATATTAATGATGATGTTCATGTTGATGCTTAACCTAGCAATAACAATGATGTAGAGATTGAACCTGTTCTTGATCTTGATAACCCACAATCAAAGAATCAATGTTAAGATAAGAGAGACTTCGTTGCTAGGAAGCACGGTAAAGAAAGAGAACCATGGGTTGAGAAACCCATACCTTTTCCTCCTAAACCATCCAAGAAAAAGGATGATGAGGATTTTGTGCGCTTTGCTGAAATGATTAGACCTATCTTTTTGCATATGCGTTTGACTGATATGCTTAAAATGAATCCTTATGCTAAGTATGTGAATGATATTGTTACAAATAAAAGAAAGATATCGGAAGCTGAAATTTCCACAATGTTTGCCAATTATACTTTTAAAGGTGGAATACCTAAGAAACTAGGAGATCCCGGAGTACCAACTGTACCATGCTCCATTAAAAGAAACTATGTTAAAACTGTTTATGTGATCTTGGAGCCGGTGTTAGTGTTGTGTCTCTCTCTTTATATCATAGACTTGATTTGAATAAGTTGACACCTACTGAAATATATTTGCAAATGGTTGATAAATCAACTGCTATACCTGTCGGTATTTGTGAGGATGTGCCTGTTGTGGTTGCAAACGTTACTATTTTAATAGACTTTGTTATTCTTGATATTCCCGAGGATGATAGTATGTCTATTATTCTTGGTAGACCCTTTTTGAATACTGCAGGGGCTATTATTGATTGCAACAAAGGCAATGTCACTTTTCATGTTAATGGTAATGAGCATACGGTACACTTTTCGAGGAAACAGCCTCAAGTCAACAGTATCAATTCTATTGGAAAATTTTCAACGATCACTATTGGAGGTTTTGAACTCCCTCTTCCTACTGTCAAGAAGAAATATGATATACTTATTTTTGGGGACATGCATATCCCCGTTGAGGTAACTTAGTGTTATTTCAAAATTCTCCGGTTTCATGTTATTTGGAAAGAGTTTGTTAACAAGACCTGATCAACCTTGTTAGTGGATTCCTTTTGATGAGCATGAGATGGATGAAGTTAGAAAGAACAACTCTCTGTACCCTTATTTTACTTTCTGTTATTTAGATTAAATAAAGCAAAAATAGTATTTTCTGTCTGTTTTCTGAATTATCCTTGCAATAAAAATACCCCGAAAATAAAAGTTCTCCAAATGTCCTGAAAATGATATATGAATTTTTGTATAATATTTTAGAATTACTGGCACTGAGAACACACCAAGGGGCCACACCACCTGGCCACGAGGGTCCATGGCGCGCCCACCCCCCTGGGGCATGCCCCCTGCCTCGTGGACCCCACATGGACCCCCTCCACTTATTGCAGCACCCACACACTTCGTCTTCCTCCAAAAAAATCCTCCCACAGCTCAAACCCGTGTTATAGCTCGTCTTGCTGCCATTTTCGATCTCCTTGCTCAAAGCTCCATTCACAAAACTGCTTTGGGGGATTGTTCTTCGGTATGTGACACCTCCAATGGTCCAATTAGTTTTTGTTCTAGTGCTTTATTCATTGCAAATTTTTGCAGCTTAGGTGACCCTGTTCTTGAGCTTGCATGTCAAATTTATGTGGTCAAAAGTAGTTTTAATGCATGATATGGCCTCTAGGCACTTGTAGGAGTAGTTGCTATCAATCTTGTTGAGTTTGGTTCACTTTTATTTTGAGTCACTAAAAATTTCAGAAATTCTTCAGAGAAAGAAAATGATGAGGAGATTGTTGAGGGGCTCCTCGAGCCGAAGCTCGAAGGATAAGCAGAATGAGGAGAATAAAAAGCCCAAATACAATCTTCCTCGAACTGCGGAGGTTCGGCCGTGTGAATGGCCATGTGATGAGTTCTTGAGAGCAGCCGGGATTTACAACGACTTTTATTATTTGGCTGAGAATGTTGGCCTCATCGACTTCCTCCGCGACCAGCGCGAACAGTATCTTCTACTCACTAATATTTTCGTGAAATTTTTTTATTTCCATGCTAAGAAATCACCACCTTCAGTGGAGTTTCACTTATATGATGAGGTTAAGGAGATGTCACTTCATGATTTTTGTTGGGTCTGCAAGATACCCTTTGAGGGAAGCATCGAGGAACCACATCGTAGAGATGTGGATGGGTTTATTGATAGAATTGGTGTAGGAGAAACTAGGAAAATTTCAGATGCAAGAATTAGCAGTATACATTTTCCTGTTCTACGTTACTTTGCGATATTTGCTAGTAGATGCTTAATTGGTCGCGGGAACAGTGGAAATCTTAGTGCTCCTTATATTGTCATATTGTGCCATGCTTTGTTTGGTGATACCACTTTCAGCTTAGGCGCTATTGTTGCTAAATGATTATCTTTGGAGGCATCTTTGCTTCACGCCTTGCTGAATACTTTGGGATACCTATTAGGCATTATGAGAAAGAGGAAAAGTTGTTGCCCCCTATTTTTCTAGATTATAAGAGTATGGTAGAACATGATAAGAAGAAGATGCTTAAGTATAAATTGATATTTGATAAAACTCGTTGTGAGATTATTACCTTGTTTGCACCCTCTCTGTTTAACATACTTTCAGGCACGTACCTCATCTTACCCGAGGCCATTTATGTGTACTGGAGGCTGACACAAGTCCCAGAGCCTGAGCCGGAGCCACCACTTGATCCTTATCGTCAGTCTGTTCATCAGTGGGATCCGGAGGAGATCGCCAACCAGTGGCACCCTAAGGACCCTCCTCAGTACACCGGAGAAAGCAGCTTCGATCAGTAGCCATAGAACAAATTAGGCCAAAAGCCTAAGCTTGGGGGAGTACGTATTTCGCACCGACACTACATTCATGTTCACACACTCATTCTAGTTGTCGGTGCTCATACTTTTTGATTGTACTATCCATGCTAGTTTATTTTCTTTTCTAGCCTTCTTCTTGTGTGTTTGAAAAACCTTAAGAAAAACAAAAAAATAGTTGTAGCTTTTAGCTAGTTTACTTTCCATGCTTGTTGTAGTAGTAATTAAAAGAAAACCCAAAAAGAGTTATCGTTCTTCTTTTGCTTGTTGGGAGTTTTCCCGTGTAAATAGTTATATTTCTTTTCTTTGGGGCTCGAGAGGAGAAGACCATGATGAAAATGTTGAGTGGCTCTCATATGCATTATTGTTGATCTAACCAAGAGCCCATATTACCTTGTCTTCTCCCTTGTATTAAATGCTTGCAGATTCTAGCTTAGTCCAATGCACGTGCATTATTATTATCACACTGTTCGGTCATGCAAGTGAAAGGCAATAATGACGATATATGATGGACCAATTGAGATGAGAGAAGCTGGTATGAACTCGACCTATCTTGTTTTTGTAAATATGATTAGTTCATCGTTCCTGATTCAGCCTGTTATGAATGAAACATGTTTGTAATGACAATTAGAGATTATAGATGCTCATGCCATGCTTGATTATCTAGGAGTTTATAATGGTTTACCTTGTGTGCCAACATGCTATTAAAATGGTTGTGATGTGGTATGATAGGGTGGTATCCTCCTTTGAACAATTCGAGTGGCTTGACTTGGCACATGTTCACGCATGTAGTTGAAACAAAATCAACATAGCCTCCATGATATTTATGTTCATGGTGAATTATATCCCACTCATGCTTGCACTCAGTGTTGATTAATTTTAATGCATGTCCATGACTGTTGTCGCTCTCTAGTTGGTTGCTTCCCAGTCTCTTTCTAGCCTTCACTTGTACTAAGCGGGAATACTGCTTATGCATCCACTTCCATAAACCCCAAAGTTATTCCATATGAGTCCACCATACCTTCCTATAAGCGGTATCTACCTGCCATTCCAAGTAAATTTGTATGTGCCAAACTCTAAACCTTCAAATGAAATTATGTTTTGTATGCTTGAATAGCTCATGTATATATTAGGGCTATCTATATCTTCCATGCTAGGTGGGTTATTCTCAAGATGAATGGACTCCGCTCATCATTCACTACAAAAAAAGACACATCCGTGACATTTTGGTCCGAACAAAATTTTTTCCTGTCATACTTATGACACTTCTATGACGATAATTGTGACAAAACCCGGTATCATCATAGATGTGGTGGGCTCCTACTTGTATGACAAAAAATCATGACAGAAAATGGGCTTTTCATCCTGGGTGGGCCGGAGACGCGGCTGCATGACATTCTTTGGGCCGTCCATGACGGAAAAAACCATGGTAGAAGTGAGGGCGAGGAAAATATCGAGGTGTTCCCGGTTACGGTGGGTGGCCGGGGCCAAGCGATGCACGGAGGTTTGCGCGTTTATCTTGTACATGCACGCGCGTGGGTGTGAGGCATTGGGCTCTAACTGAACCCGAGCTAGGCGTTCGCCTACTGAACCCGAGCGATTGCACCGCAGGCTACGCGTTACTGAACCCGAGCGATCGATCGATGGCTGTTAACTAAACCCAATCGAGCGATTCCTTCGCTACTGCTGCTAACTGAAGCCGATCGATGCTGCCTTTGGATGAACAGTGAGCATTGTTGGGGGGGTTGGATGAACAGTTCCCGGTGGGGGTGGATGAACAGGACCCCGTGGTGTTGCCTCTGGATGAACAGGACCCCGATCGATCGAGCCGGTTGGGGTTGGATGAACAGGACCCCGTGGAGGGCTGGATAAACAGTAGATGGTGCAGGGCTGGATGAATAGTAGCCCGTGGAGGGGTGGTTGAACAGGAGCCCGTGGAGAGGACTGGTTGAACAGTAGCCGGTGGAGTAGCGCGCGGTGAAGGCTGGATGAACTGGAGCCCGTGGATGAACAGTCGCGGGTGGAGGCTGGAGGAGGTCGACGGTGGATGAACAGTAGCCCGTGGAGGCTGGAGGGGGTCGATGGTGGAGATGAATAGTATGTTGTGGAGTCTTGTTTTGCGGTACGCCACACCCCTCCCGATGAACAGGACCCTCATTTCGACCGTAGCGCTCCAACACAAGTCTCTTTCCTCCGTTTTGCAGTACGACACACCCCTCCCGATGAACAAGACCAACGTTTTGACCGTAGGAGGTTCGTTTCCTCCGTTTTGCGGTACGCCGGACCCCTTCCGATGAACAGGATCCCGTTTCGAATGTGGCCGGTCGAACACAAGGCCGTTTCCTCCGTTCTGCGGTACGCCAGGCCTTGTTTCCATCGGTTGTTCGGTCCAAGCCCTCCCGATGAACACGACGACACATTCCGTTCTGACCCAGCTGGTTGGCTCCCCATGAACACGACGACGACGCAGTTTCTCCGTTCCGACCCAGCCATGTACACGAGCCCTGGCTATACGTATGCGCGAGTAGGCATTCGAGACCCTGCCCGTATGTATGTACGTGGCCATATTTTTTTCTTGCACACTGGCTGTTGTACGTACGTGTACATGCTACATGCGCGCCTCTACTACGACACGTGCGCGCCTCTACATGGACCAGTATGTACATACACGTTCGCGACCAGAATGACAACGCTACGTACGCTTCGACCAGGTGGGTCCCGACTATCAGGCACTTCCTTGCGTGCGAAGATGTAGCTGGTGGGTCACAACAGTCAGGGGGCGAATCATTTTTTTGCCCGGATGCTCTTCCTTGCGTGCAAAGATGTAGCTGGTGGGTCCCAGCAGTCAGGGGGGAAACGTTTTTTTGTGAAATACGGTGGCCCGTCTGGTGGGTCCCCGTTGTCAGGTGGAGGAATAATTATTTTGCACGTAATAAGGAGGCACTTCCTTGCGGCTGCCGTGGACCCAGCTGTCAGCCTCTCCACGTACAGTACTCTTCTGATGGAAGTCGGTCGTTGACCACATTGACCATGCCGCCCCGAGAGCACCACGGCGGTGGATGACAGCGAGGCCTAGGAAGGGGACAACGCGGAGCCGGGGAAGACGCGGCAGTGGATACCCACACGGAGAGGAGTATGAGGGTTCACTGGTTCGGCTGTGGTGTGAGGCTGTCGTCGCTGCAGAATAACAGGGGATGTGGGTGAGTGGAGGGATGGCCTGGCCAGCGGTGGGAGTAGTAGGGGCGGTGAGGCCTCCGCGGCAGCACAGCCGGCCACAAGAGGCAGGAGCAGGCGGCACGACCGGCGCTGCTTTGGGCGGCTGGAGCAAGAAGACCAGAGGTTGAAGAAGCACGACGGTCGTTGGATGGACATCGTACGGTCACTACAGCTAGAATCGTTTAAATTGACTGAGTTGACAAAGCCCTTGGTACGCGTCAACTTAGTAGGCCCACAAGTCAGCTTCCAAAATGGTGCGCTCCATATGTTACGGGGAGGAATCATTTTTTGGGCAGGTGAAGCTAGAATATCCGAGATTGAAGAAGAAGCACGGCATCCGTTGGATGGACATCCAACGGCCACTGCTGCTAGAACCATGTGTTGACTATAAGTTGACAAAGCCTTGCGCACGCGTCAACTCTCTTTTTTTAGGGGATGCGTCAACTTAGTAAGGCCACAAGTGTGTGGCAGAGAACTTATAGCCCATTTGAGATTTGTAAGAATGTGCAGCCAATTTTTGAATTCTAATGGAATTTACTACAACCCATTTACAGTTTGTTAAAAGTACAGCCCATTTCAACCAACCGTTCAAAACAGAATTCAATAAAATTTCCCATATTTTGATGGGATCTGAAATATTTTTATCCTGAAATTTCTAGTCAGATTAAATACAATTTCAATACAAATATATGTTACGTAAAAATCCAACGAAACATTGCGCTCACAACAATTAATGAAATTGAAATTTTCAATATCCAAAAATAATATTTTATAAAGTAATTACGTGTTTGGTGCATTTTTTATACTCACTGGCCAGTTTTTATAATTACATCCCATTTATTATTTCTTAAAGCCCGTTTTCTTGTTAAGCCTAATGCATCCCTCCTAGGAAAGATTTGCAGCCCAGCAGGGCAGAGAATAACAACTTGACCTTGCCTGGGAATTCCTAAAAAAAAGTATAGCTGGGCTAGCCATTTTCAGCTTGAAAAAAATTAATATCTGGGCTGGATATCTGGCCTGGGCTAGACGGGCCACAGCCCGCCCAGTTAATACCTGCAGCAATGTTTTCATTGTTGTTCAGAGGAGAAAAATTAATATCTGGGCTAAACATCGCTGAAGAAAAACTCTGCAGTGCTCACACCTCAAAAACACAAATACTGCTCGAGCTGCTTGGTCCCAGCTGTCGGTCGCTTCTTGTGCAATTCTCTCATTTATTGACTACATAGGTTGACAATGGTATGGGACCATGAAGTCAGGAAACCAGGAGGAAGCAAAAAAAATATAGCTTTATATACTAATAAGGAGGCACTTGCGTACGTGCGGCTATGGCCCTGGTGGGTCCCCACTGTCATCCTCTCCAAGTAAAGTCATCTCCTCATCCTCATGTCTGTTGACCATGTTGCAACGCGAGACGGCGGCGCCACGATAAGCGCAAAAACTCGAAGGATGACGGAGAGGGCCTCGCGGGCCCTACGGATGGTCTGATACAGCGCCCGCTGCTCATTCGAGAAGCCAGGATCATAGGACCACATGTCTGTGACAGCATTGTCGTTCGCTTGTTCATCGGTGCTCGTTGAGGAGACGGAGGTTGCAGCACAGGTCCTCCTGCGCTGGTAGCTCTTCCGCCATTAGGGCGTCGAAGTGCGGCCGCACCTGCTCTATGGTGAACACGGCATGAACCGGCTTGGACAGTGGCGCCGGCTCCTGGTCGGAAGCTACGTCCATCGTCTGATTGTCGTCGCTCAGCTCGGCGAGCTATCTAGTGAGCCAGCATGGCCGGCTGCTGGACTGACCCGCTGCCAAGCACGAGTTTGACTGTCCTGGCCCACCCAGACCGCCTCCCTCGCCCACACGCGCTTTTTGCCCGAAACAGTTAGTGTCGCCCGCCCCGCTTCCCGGTGCAGGCGATTGCTCCGCCTTCAAACGACACAAGTGTCATTTGTCCATCCTTCTGCCGCCCACATTAATGATACGCGGTTGCCGAGGCGGCTACTCCAGCACCACACGTCCGTCCCTCTGCTGCCCACCATTGCTATATAAACTGTTGCGCTGGCCATAGCCGCAGTCATCCGCATCCGTTCCCTTTCTCCTATCCACACCACTACTGCCCACCATGGCTTCCTCATGCTCCTGCGCTCTTCGAGACGGGCAGATGACGGACCACAAGGAGATGGCAGCCATTGCTGCCGACTGGCTGGCCGGTAGGCAGCCGGAGGACAACGACGTCCCAATGGAGAACATGGTAGTCGACGATCCAGCGCCAACCCCCTCCATCGCGCTATCCTTGCCGGTGCATTGCACCATGACCATCGGCGAGGCCCGTGCCCAATATATGGACACAGTGAGGCAGAAACTTGAGGAGTAGTTCCGGGAGGCGCAGGCCGACGCCGCCTACAACCACCATCTCCTCCAGGAGCACCTATAGGCGGAGGAGCAGATCGCCGCGGAGCGGGTGGAGCAGGAGGCGCTGCTCGACTCGTACCGCTCCGCCCGCGAGAGCCGCCTCGAGCACTGGCGGTACTGCATGCGGGTGGTGGAGGTTGCGGCAGCCTACAAAGAGGGCGATGAAGCGGACGAGGCGCTGTTTGGCGAGACCGAGGACGAGGGAGAGGACAATGCCGGCTCCGACGAGTCCCCGCTCCGCTGGCGTCGACTAGGCCCTGCTCCACTGAGGCCCCGTGGTGCCAACAACGAGGCAGAGGACACCGCCGGCTCCGCCGAGGCCCCGCGGTGCCAACAACGAGGCAGAGGGCACCGCCGGCTCTGTCGAGGCCCCACCCTGCCGGCAACGAGGAGAGGATTTCCCCCGCTCCGCCGAGGCGCCGTCCGCCGGCAACGAGACAGAGGACATCGCCGGCTCCGCTGAGGCCCTGCCCCGCTGCCAACGAGGCCGCACCACACAGAAAACTAGCAAGGGTAGAACATGGTAGGTCGCCGCCGCTCGGGTCCAAGTAAGGCCACCGCTGTTACCCTCCGGTTGCTGGCACTGAGTTGTACATCATGGAGCAATTATATGATTACAGGATGATTGAAGACCGCTCTGTGGTTTAGCAAGCTCATGAGATACAGTCATTTGCTAGAGAACTTGAGCACTTCAGTTGTATGCTACCGGACACAGGTGGGTAGCTTCGGTTAATTAATTATACATCCAGCGCACCCCTTTTTAGTTGAAGAATGTAATGAAATCTGGCATGTTTATATGAAATCCGACCATGTATGAATGAATTTATTTCGATTAGTTCGAATTCTTGCATCACTGGCATTGGATGAACATGCAAAACAATACATACTAGCATTATTCCCAGGGTGATCACCTCGTTTGCAGCAGTTTCACATGTTCTCCCTCCGGTCCTTTCCAGTCTGCATACAAGTTTTGTCTGCAGTCAAAGTATCTCTACTTTGACCAATCTTATAGAAAAAAGTATGCACTTTCATAATGTGCAAAGTGAAAAGGAACAGAAGGAGTACAAAGAGTTTTAGTAGCTTTTTAGCGTTCATGTACATTGCAATCAAACACACAAGCCTGGCAATTCATAGAGAACATTCAAAACAATCGATGATTATGCATCTCAGCGATTCACATGTCAGAGCCAATATTTACTTCACAACTAAAGAATAAAGAAAAAATGGATCGACGCTGCTCACAACAAAGGGCGTCCCATTCGAAAATATCAAACGCATGTCTTCTTGCTAAAATCAATGAGCAAAATTTGACAAGGTTGTCCCATTCCAAAATATCAAATGCCTACGATTGTGGAATGGGAAGGATTTGCCATCAGTTCGGACATTTACATGGCACCTCATGCTAAATAAACCAGTTGTTCTTCTTGTGCAGTTCCACCAAAAATCAACCAAATTCGCTCGGCACCTCCTTTCTTGTGGTGGAAATGAATGATTCGATGTATTCATGAACATTTTGTGCAGTTCCCATTGAAATGAAGCTAAGCACCCCTGTTTGCACAAATACAAAAAAAAGTGATTAGTATAAAGCAAACTGTACTATGAATTGACAGTTTAAACAGGCACCTATATGGTCCATGTAGAGCACACTTTTAGAAAAATGGAACTCACCGGGAAGAATCCTAGAACAACATTGTACTCGCGCATCACAACAAGAAAATGGAGATTTGTCAGTCCTTCTAAGCTGAAGTTAGTTTGGTCTTGTGGGGGGTAATGTAACCATCCTTCAACTGCTCCTTCTGATGAGAAGATAGACAGGGCTTCTTCATCCTGGCATAATCAGAACTAGTCACTTCACGTACTCCATATTCTTCTTCTTCGGAGGATGATCCTATTGTGCAAAGACAAGAGGACAACTAAATGCTAGCATCCCTGTTTGCTCGGAAAAAAGGAAAGGAAATATTTAAAACAGCACAAATGAAGCACTTCTCAAGGACAATACCACTTTTTGATGACAGTATCTAAACGGTAGCACAACACCAATAGAGATGACAAAGCTCAATCATATGGATGAAATCAGTGGGCGAGTACCAACCTTTGTCAGGAGGCTTATTGTGTAGAGCATACAGATGAAGCATTTCTCCAGAACCATCTGTTGCTATCTACTGTGGTGGCCATGCTTACTATATACTCCTCGATTAGTTTAATGTTTCCAACATCTTCTTGTGCAGTTCCACTAAAATATATGGTATCTTCAAAGAAGATCCCTGTTTGCACAAGTAGAGATAATTATGTATTACATTAAGAGTGGCATCAAATCAGTGGCAAAACAATTGCTTGTTCCAGCCATAGCAATAACTTAAGATGCAAAACTATATCATTACTTGTGTCACCACAGTTCCAGTGCTTCATTACAGTACCGGGAGTTGATTTTTGTTTTTCTTCCGCTTGTTCTTCCCCTTCATCACTTGGTTCAATAACAAACAAGCTTCGCCTTCAATGTAAGATTTGGCATGTAAATTAGGTTGCACAAGTATAACACTAAACAATGACATTAATTTTCTGATGAAAGTGGCAAAATACAGGCCAACGGTTGTGAAATATCCTTATCTTACCTCAATGGGATATTATGGTGCACATACAGATTGGAAGTCTTGTCTCCATTGGTGCAGTTCACTAAAATCAAGCAACATTACCGTACAAGTAGCACAATGAAAGCACACTGCAGAATCATGTGAAAGAAGGCTAGTACGGACCTCTCATGACACGGTATTCAAACAACTCACAAGAAGAAGACCTGAACCAAATTTGCCAACACGGATAGGAAGTAAGATCTCCTCTTGTGCAGTTCCACTAAGATCAAGCAATCAAGCAATGTTGTCGGTGTGACATTTTGGTTGAACTACACAAAACACTCTTAAAACAAAAGTGTTTTGTGTAGTGCAACAAAAGGTCACAATGGCAACGAGGTGAAGTAGATAACCCTGTTTACACAGAGGTGCAAAGGAAACAACTAGTGGTCAATAACGGTGGATGACACAGAAGCCAACAAAAAGAAGCATCTACCTTATCTAAATGGGAAAGAAAGCAAGACAGTATCATTTATCAAAGGGTGGCATTGATTAATATTAACAGAGAGATTATATTAATAGTAAAATTCGTTAAACATGTAATTTGCTTTTAATTGTGGCATTGCATCAATTTTCCTATGGCATTATTAGAGGGTGTTTGTTTACAGGGACATTTTGGTGGAGGGACTAAAAAACTCCGTGTCGGTCCCATCTAAATCAAACAGGAGGGACTTTTAGGGACTAAAAGTGGGATTTGAGACTAAAGAAAGAAAACCCTGCCACACATCGCACCTTGTCTCTATTAGTTCATTACTAGGGGTAACAAGGTCTTTTAGCATGTCATTTAATAACCTCTAGTCCATGTTTAGTCCCTGGAACCAAGCAGGTAGGGACTAGGGAGTTTTTAACCAAACAGGGCCTTAGATTAACAACAGCTAAAGAGTTGCACGGGACAGTGGACGCACCAGCACCATGTGCATCTACCGATGTACTGGGGTGATGCACAATCTATTGCAATAAAGAACAAACAACCAAGGAGCATATTTGTGTTGGTCCCAGTTTTGTTATCTTTAGACACCTTTCCCTATGTGAGCGCAGCAAATCTAGTCCTGCTCAAACTCTACAGCCTTGTCCCCCAAAACAAAAGATCAGTTCGTTATAGATGTGCGTACTGCGTTTGTCACTGTTTTCCCTTTTTGATCAACGTAGGTGCTGGATAGCCAGTCTGTACTAGTACTTTCCCCCCTTCCTTTCCTCTTTGAACCACGTCCTAGATTTATGCTATACAACTTTCCCCACTAGTTTCCCCCATTCCTTTCCTCTTTGAACCACGTCTTAGATTCATGCGATATAACTTTCCCCACTACTTTGCCCCTTCCTTTCCTTTTTGAACCACGTCCTAGATTCATGCTATACAAATTTTCCCACTACTTTCCCCCATTCCTTTCCTTTTTGAACCACGTCCTAGATTCATGGTATACAACTTTCCCCACTACTTTCCTGTTTGATCCAACACCTAGATTCGAGTATAGAAGCGGAAAAAGCCCACATGCAGCTAGTGCAATGCATGTGGAATAAGTAAATTACTCCCTCCTTTCCGGTTTATAAGGCTCAAATCTCAAATCTCATCTACCAAGGCATTTTGTGAGTGGAGGAATGTATCTTGTACTTTACGAAACTACCCCAATTAAACTCATGCATTAATTTGGATTAATTTCAGTGCATGCATGCTTGGCCACTAGATGAGTAGGAACATTACATGCATTGGTGTGTTCCTCTTTAATTCTTGCATGCACAGATTTAATGCGCATTGGAAACTAAAAATGAGATGGAGATGAACCCTCTAAATTGGAAAAACAAAAAAGTTGAAATAAGCCTTATAAACAGGAAAGGAGGGAGTATACTTTAAGGTTCTTGGGGTGTGGTTCGGTGGGCGACCGGAGGCCGTTCGGCCCACACTATGTACGACGGCGAACAAGAAGGGGTCGGAGGCCCTCCCGCGCCGCCGCTGGGTGAAAATGAACAGCTGCGCCGGTAGTGGATTCCCTCCCTCGCCGACAGCGACAGTGTTAAGCCTCCTTCCTTTCGTGGCAGACGGATCTTGCCGGCTCTTTGACCAGCAGTGAGGGGATAGAGAGGCCAACGAAGTCTTGTTTAGATCTGGAGAGGGTGAGAGAGTGTGAAGAGAGCAACTACAAGCAGACCAGCAGTGAGGGGAGAGAGAGAGAGAGGCCAACGAAGTCTTGTTTAGATCTGGAGAGGGTGAGAGTGTGTGAAGAAAGCAACTACAAGTGCTGAGGCTCCGGCATGTATATATATACTCGAGAGAGTGTGAAGAGTGCAAACCCTAGAAAACAAGTGCTGAGGCTGCAACTGATCGTATAGCTCCGTATCCATCCATTTTGAGCAGTCAAAGAATCCTCCTGGCACGAATTATGCTCAAGTGTAGTTATCGAACCCAAGACCTCAAGTTTGAAGAGCGAACAGGCTAACCAGCTACACAACCCTCCCGTTATGTTCAACGAGAGGAAAATAGCCTTTTATACATTCCTGCATTCATGTGACAAGCATGCCGTGTTTTTTTTGTGGGAGTCATTGGGATTTAAATCATAATCGTGTCATGTGGCTTTGGTGGTAAGACTATCCACAGTGGTGCAGAAATAATGCAGCCTTAGTCACCTTACCTCTCTCCACGTAGTATGTTGGGTCCCACTAGTCGGAGGGTGAAACAAACAAATTAATAAGAAAAATTAAAAGCGCCAGTGGTGTATCTTACCTCACACATCTCGCTACTGCTCGGGAACACTGACCAACTGATCCCTCTGTTCGCTCACGTACTATTTTAAGTGAATCCTTATTATAACATGCACACAATTTTGGGCACTTGTATTCGACCTAAGTCAGTGTGCCACCGTATCTCGTACGACTCGCTCCTTCTAGGTGTAATAAGTCACGTTAGAAGGTGCAGCGGGACCAAGGTGCAAGCAGATTGGAGGAGAAGGAGAAACTTGACCGGTCATTCCTCCAATCAAAGCCCTGATTTCTGTCTCTAAATGCAAAAATTAATCCAAACAACTAAGAGATGCCGTTTTAGCTACCATGCAGGGCCACGTATTAACTCGCATGCAAGCCGACTTTGATTCTTGACTGATCAACGCGTAGTTGCGCTCCATGCATTGGGTTTCCGGGGGAGATAACAAGGCAGAGTAAGGAGCATTTGGTTACATTGCTTAGGCTGGTCATAGTGGTGAGTAACTTGGACTAGTAACATGCATATGTTACTAGTCTATGTTACTACTACACGAAGTTTGCCATCGGAAGCGAGCCGATCTGGCTCTCCTGAGCTAGCAAGGTTTTTCTAACCCACCCAAACTAGCTGGCCCACAAAAGCTAACATATTTTAATAGTTCCAAACGCCTAACCTTGCCCGGCTATGCTATAAGCTGTTCTTGCTAAGGATCCAAACGCTCCCTAAGTAACAACGCTCACTAGCAATGAGGCCAGGAGGAGATTGAGATGCGAAGTTAATGGACGACGCCTAAACATTTTGGGAATATCTGATTTCCATAAGATGACTTAACACCTAGACGGAGGGAGTACTACTCCTCAGTCCAGGTTTGATGGAATATTTGTCACCTCTTCGCTTCTTGTACGTACTCCATTTGTATCTCGCTTCCTGTGGCTTCGCACTCGCACAATTTTCGTATTCTATGAACATGTGTGTGTGTGTGTGTGTGTGCGTGTGTGTGTGTGGGTGTGTTTAACAGCATGTGTGTGTTAGAGAGAGCGACAGATCTACCTACTCCTATAGAGAGATGGTGTGTAGTGTACGATTTTAGCCGCGAGAGTCAGTGCATCCTCTCGTTTCCGGGCGTCCGGTAGGGACAGACGGACAACTGCCACGCCCACTCCTGACCAGTCTGGCCCACCCAAAGCCCCTCCATCGCACGTGCGCGCTTCCCGCCTAAAACGGTCAGCGCTGCTCCACAGAATCGGTGCTGCATTCATGCCCGGGCAGAGCGGACGCGACCTCTCACTGGCGCCTGCGTTGAAGGGAGAAGCAGATTCAAGAGTGATGGTTGCTTCGTTCGTCCAACTTACTGCTGGGTCTATGTGATTTGACGACTCATTGGTCATTATTACTGAGGTGGTAGGACTGTTGGATGTCCCACACTTTTGGTGAAAGGAGGTACTACTAGATTACAATCTTCTTCATTCTTACGGAGGAGGAGTGCAAGAGCAGTGAAAACACGCAGGCTCAGTGATTACATGGCCCACCTCACACTATCACCATATTTTATGGACACCATGCGACACCTAACTATTTACATAGTACTCCCTTCGTTCCTAAATATATAAGTCTTTGTAGATATTCCACTAGGTGGACTACATACGGAACAAAATGAATGAATCTACACTTAAAATGCATCTATATACATCCGTATGTGGTTCATGGTGAAATCTCTACAAAGACTTATATTTAGGAACGGAGGAAGTACTAGTATAGTACGTACTATAATTTATCAGCGAGATAGTACAATGCTATGAAGCTTCCAGCTTCTGTTACATGTATCTTGTGTTCAAGGTTGCCCGTTGCAACATTTCATCAAATACAAAGGAGACTAACATGCATGCTATTGCATCTCAATGATTGACAGATCATAGCAAATATGTACTCCCTCCGTTCCAAAATAAGTGTCTCAACTTTATGCAGGGGGTGTTTGTTTCCAGGGACTTTTTAGTGTAGGGACTAGAAAAAGTCCCTCTTAGAGACTTTTTAACCAAACAGGAGGGACTACTAGGGACTAAAACTTGCTTTTGGGGACTTAATGAAGAAGACTCTCAAGGAGAGTCTTTTTTGGGACTTTTCCAACAATGCCCCTCCCTGCACCCATTGCCCCGCTGCCCCATGGTGTTGTTTGGTTGTTATTTTTCTATATACTGGGGGTAACATGGTCATTCAATAACCTCTAGGGAGGGACTAGGGACTTCTTTCCTTGAAAAAAAATGGGAGGGACTTTTTAGTTGGGACTAGAAAAAGTCCTAGGACTTATGAACCAAACAGGGCCTCAATATGGACTACATACGGAGCAAAATGAGTGAATCTACACTCTAAAATACGTCTATATACATCAGTGTTTGGAATATGTACTAGTAGTTCATATTGAAATCTACTAAAGGGCATATATATTCCAAACAATATGATAATCTCTCTAACCAAGGTAGTAGGGACGAGGAGTAAACGGGGGGAGTAGTAAAATTTTCTCCTCGTCCTGCGAGCCACCGCGCACGTGGGCGAGGGAGCGGACGTAAGGCGTATGGTACTACTACTAGTAAGCAAGCTTCACCTCATCCTGCGAGCCACCGCGCCCGTGGGCGGGGGTGACGGCATACTAAGCAAGCTTCTCCTCGTTCTGCGAGTTGCGGTACACATCAAAAGTACTCCAGTGTGTATAGAGCCTTGCCTCTAAGGTAGGCCCCACATGGTTTGCCTCTTTTTTAACATAACACGTCAAGTTGCAATTTGTTTGTTCACCCGTGGTAGACAATCCTCCCTCCATCTAGTGGACAACCAGTACACATGTCAAATTACCACGTGGGTTGCCTTTTCGTATAGAAATGAGCTCCACAGTGTACCCGCGCGGGTGTGGTTGGGAAAGAGATGGGAGTACATGCGCCGTGCGTGCACCTCTTCTCTTCGTGCACGTCCCCCACCTACGTGTGTGTGTGAGAGAGAGATACAAACCTGGACAAATGGCTTGTGCATCCGTGAGTGTTTTTTGTTTTGGGGGGAGGTTGATTTCATGAATGTATTTGTCGGAATATGTGTCGATGACATCTCAAACAAAATTTTGCATGCAATGTGTGTGAAATGGAGGCCTATCCATATCATATATAGAGGGATGGGTGATCCACGAGAAGAGAGGGAGGGGTCATAGATATCGATAGAGTCGAAGAGAGGATCAAGTGGGTGGGTGCGAGATCGATGAAGAGGGCCATCAAAATTGTGCGTGTGTGCAAGTCAAAGATATAGGGCAACTGACCTACAGGAACGTCAGAGGGCACAGGTCAAGTTTGTGTGTGGCAGGGAGACATGACTAGAGCGCTCGATGTATCGGTGTGGGTGGGGGGGGGGGGGGGGGGAGGGGTAGGCAGAGGCCTAACTATAGAGGTAGAATGACTCGTGTATGTGTTGAGAAGGAGAGACCCAGCTATGTCTTGAGGGAGATCGGTCGACATCCATACATAACTAAAGGACGGGAAATAGGATGGGACAGAAAGAGAGAGGAGAGAGAGGGAGGGAGAGGGGTAGAGTGTTGGATGGGTGATGGAGTTGCTTCTCGAAGATGGTGGGAGAGGCCTACTAGACAAACTGAGGGTGGAACTGCAATATTATCAATAAGAGTGGGGATGTGTTTCTGTGTGTGCCTATGCGTGATAGATATGTCGGGACGCATCCATGGATGATGAAGGGGAACCATGTGTTTGGTAAGCAAACCTAACTAGATCGGTAGATCAATTCTTGTTTGTCAGGGGAAGGGAGAGACATAACTAATGAGGTAGATCGATCAATGCATGGGGAATAACGAGTTATAAGGACCTAGCTAGCTATATGTATAGCGGCAGATCGGTCGGTGTATGTCCATTTGTTAGAGGCAAATAAGGCCCGGCGAGACAGATAGACAGAGAGAACGGAGCTAGGAGGTGGTGCGAGAGGCCCGACTACTAGCTAGATAGGGGGAGGAGTGTGAGGTTGTGAGATTGATGAAAAGAGGGGCGAGAGTTTACACGTGTGTGGAACCGTATGAGAGACACGAGGCAAGGACACATAAAGGAGGAGATTGAAGGTGCGTGTGTATGTTGTAGGTAGACATCACTGGAGAGGTTTATTGATCGGTGTGTGTTGGAAAGGAGTTGTGGATACTATGGGAGAACGACCTAAAGAAAAAAATGAATGTGTGTGATGGATAGAATGCTAAGGGAGGGGGAGGGCGAGGAGGGCGTGTGCATGCATGAGAGAAAGTTAGTGGTAGCTACAAAGGTTAGAGGATTGTGTGGGTGTAAGAGACTAACAAAGATCATAATTTGATATGAAAGTGGATTCATATATTTGAATAGGAGATCATAGTGTTTTAAACATATGCGTGCATGAATATAGCAGTGATACGCGTGTTGTGGTTTTGCACACATTATACCATAATGTGATAATGCATGGCGTTTGCAACTCACACCTAAATGTCGAATAATCTAAACCATACTATACATCGAACAATATCACATTTTATTTGAATTTGTGATAATGTGTGGCATTTGCAGCTTACAACTAAATATCGAACAATCTAAACACTACTATATATCGAACATTCTCACATTTTATTTGAATTTGTGGTAATGTGTGGTGTTTGCAACTCACATCTAAATACTTGTAGGCATAGGGGGCGGGGCACCATACATAATGTGATAAACACATTATACATATGAGACATGGTTTAGATTATGAAGATCTAGCTAGAGCTTGAAATGTACTATGATTTGAAATCAACATAAAGTGGATTCAAAAAATTGAGTTCGAGTTCATATAGTACACATAGTTCATATGTAACTCGAGACTAATCATGTGGTGTGCTGTGAAGATAATACACAAACGATGGTTTAACTTGACAATAATGATGATTGTAGATCTTATTAAAACAGAGAAACGAATTCAAATGCTTTAACTTCACAACAATCATTATTGTAGATCTTATTCAAATAGAGAAATGAATTCAAATTTAGTTCAAATTGAAGCGGTAGTATATACGTTTGGAATGCACTAAAACGTTCATTTGAGTAGTAGGTTGCATGCATTATACACGTAGCAAAATATTTTAATTGAACATAACATGATTTCCAAGTTTTGAATGACATTTGTAGTGCGAATTGATTTGGTACAGTACACATTAGGTTTGTCCGGAAATTTCAACCCACGCCTTGTTAGCCCGAAATATTTAAGATATATCTTTGTCTCGTTGTGCTCCGACAACACCCTTCATCTCAAACCGCGCCTTGCTATTCCAAAATTACAACGCACGCGAAAACTCCCACCTCTTGTGAAATCCCGACACGCGAAATGCCCGTGATACCCCTGGACCGAAAGAACCGCCTCAAATCGGTGGGGGTACTTTCATAACTTACCCCACATTTCGGACAAGCGCGTCCCTAAGACATGGTTCCCCACTCCCATCCCATCCGTCCACGCATTCGTACACCGAGGCCAGGAAAACCCGCGAAGCCCCACACCCTCCTCCGTCCGCCACCCAGCCGGAGCCTCTTCCCCGACGACGTCGTCCACAGCAACACCTCGACGTCCCTCATCCACCGTACCGGATGAGGATCCGTCGTCGATCTGGTCGTCCTATCGGTTTAGCCACCCCGTCCTCCACCTCCAAGGAGCTGCCCCGATGTTCCCCTCGTCATTTGCGCCACCTCCATTCCCACACCGCCGTCTTCACCTGCACCACCGGAAGAGCATCATCATCACCGTTTCCTCGGATGAAGTTGTGGCCTAATCGGCGCCACCAAAGAGGTTGTACACTAATCGCCGCATTTTCTTCTTGATTCGATCTCACGGTGCTGCCGGCGCTCGGTCCTGAGCCGACACGGCGCGGCTCCATCCACGGTGGCGTCGCCGGCCACTTCCTCCACGGTGTCGCTCCCTCGGCGGCGATGTCCACATCAGTAGGAGCTGCTACTTCTTTAGCTCTTGCTCTTCGTTGCTGCTCTTCTCTTGCTCTCGGTCCCCTGCCTTGTCTGCTCTTGCTCTTGCTTGCGATGCTACTCCGATTTAGCTACACTTCAGTCGACTGAACTGGCTTTTGGGTCAGTCGATTTTCAGGGGGTGGGGGTCTCGCCGTAGTTAAGGAAGAACCAGCCGCAGCGGGGAGGGGGGCTCACCGGAGAGGTACCTCACTATCTATCTTAGGGTTCAGGCTGGGGGCGGTGGTCGCCGGCGGTGGTGGGGCAGTGTCGTGGGGATCGCTGGAGAAAAAGCTCGGCATGGGGGGGCTAGAGGGATGGCCGGGGCGGCGGAGGACCGGCGGTGGGGAGTGTTTTTGGGGCGGGCGGGGCGGCGCACCGCCGGCCACGGGCGACGGGGGGCGGCTGCTTGGCCGGTGGTGGCTGGCGACTCAGGGGGTGGAGGTTGAAGATGAACTGCAGGCCCTTAATTTCGTATCCAACGGCTGCAAAATCGGATGACCAGAGATGAAAAAGTCAGTCGACTGATGTGTAGCCTCACCTCTAGTGCGTTCAGTTTCGACAGGAAAATTCAGTTTCGACAGCAAAATTCAGTTTCGATAGTTAAGTTCAGTTTCGACAGTTAAATTCAGTTTCGACAGTTAAGTTCAGATATGAGCGGCTGATGTATTTTACATCTAGCACTTTGTGGTTATGTATTTTACGTCATCTATTGGAGATGCTATTAGAATTCCACTCAGGTTAACGTTGTCCTGCTTCAGCCTCGGTGTCGTACAACTCAACGGAGCTGCTTCAACGACGAAACCCTCCATCACAGCGGAGCAGTACCTCGGGCTCCATCTCCAGATGCCTAAGATCTTCTTCCCCTCCTCCGACAGCCAAGTCAGCCAGAGCATCCTAACCGGCCAACCCAATCACGCTGAGATTGACATGGCTTCGCCAAAGAGGTTGTACACTTGTTGCATCTCTTTTTACTCTACATGTTATATATATTTTCCACTGAGCACACGGAGTAACGGGAAATACGATTAGTTTATCCTACTATATGATAAGCAGTGAGGTACCAGGCAACTTAGCTATCCGTGATGGACTCTCTTGAACGCCATCATTATTTATCTCTGCGCGTTTGAGTTGTGCATTTGTCGATGGCCCTGGGAGCTGAGCTAGTAGGGCAGTGGCCTGGGTCCAAAGTAATAGAAGTAGCACAAAAACATTGTTTTAGTGTAGGATTTTCCTTGCTCAAGCCTGCCTACTAGAATCGCCAGTTCCTGAAAGGAAAAGTGAATGAAAACATAGGAATTGGAAAGTTTCCTATGGTACTACTTTTCATGAATTTGGTGCAAAGGAATGGAGCAAAGGAAAACTGTAGGATTTGTTCCTTTAGTGTCTCCTTGAAAGAAAAACCGTAGGAAATTTAATTTCCACTTGTCCTCCTTTTCAAATTCCTATTCATGAAGCACAAGACTAAGAGATAGTAGAATAATAACATTATAACCGTACATTTTCTTGTGCTTTGACTTAATCTCACCATGCTTCTTTGCATCATGTGTTCTTCCAATTCTTGTAAACCAAACACCCAGATTGGCAGAAATCATGTGTTTTTAAATTCTCTGTTTTGCACGTGCATTCCTATCCTATTCATGTCTATTCCTATCCCTGCATTGTTAGAATCCTCAAATTCAAACAAGCCCTTACACAATTACTTCTGTTACAGATATGTGTCAAAGAAAACCTTGTGTGGTTTGTCATGCTCCTGCGGTGCTGTGTTCCACCCCAGCTCAGCTGCTCCAATGACGGAAGGGTTCACCACAGCAGGGATCCGCTCTCCAGACTGTCTTTCGCCGCCTCAAATCTTCTTCCCCGCTGCCGGCAGCCACGACAACTGCATTACCATCATCAACTGAGTAGATGACCTTGAGGACTACACGGGTCCGCAAGAGAGGTCGCACTCTTCCGTGTCTGCTTATGTTATGCATCGCTTAATATGATGACATGCTACTTTATCGTCGTGTTCACCTATTAGACTCCGAGTCAGGTCCAAACTTATGCTGAAACTTGAGTTTTTAAATGGTTGTGGGGTACATATTGGGGCAGCAATCAGTACTATCTGTCTACTATCTGGTTAATCTTGACTGTCTACTATGAGTTTCATGTTGGGTGCAAACAAACATTAAAGGAGCCATTATCATATTTTTTAACTAAAGCTATTATCTGCCTGCTATCATTAGTTTTGGGTCTATCCACAGTTTTCTACCATCACTCTGGATTTGTGCATGCACTCCTTACATAATCTCACTATGTTTTATTCCTATGCATGTCAGTTATTGTACACAATGGAACTGAACATGTAGAGAAAAAGAGACGAGCCTTGCGTGGCAATAAAATTTCATGCAGACGTCGCTCCATGGTGGGCGCAAAGGCAGCCCCCCCTCCACCCATTTTGGATCGTAATCAAGAGGAAGATAACTGTTCTGAGGGGAATTCAGAAGCAGAAGACCACTCCTATTTACCCCATGAGGTCTTTGCTCTAACTTGGCATGCTGATGTTGGTAATATCATGCATATGGTGCCTTGCATTGCTTACTGTATACATCAAAGATGTCATCTGCTTAGTTTAGACATGCTTTGTGTCAATGCCATCTGTTTAGTTTCTTTATCGTATATGTGAATCATGCAATGCCATCTTGTTTAGCCAGGCATCATATATGTGAATTTTGCAATGCCACCCTGGTTAGCCAGTCATCTTATATGTGAATTATATCATGACATCATTTTTTTATTACGTGTTAAATTTGTCAACAATTTTAGTACATTCAATTACTCTTCCTGTGCATCAGCCATTTGGCACGGTCATGGAAAAATCTGGAGTGGAAACACGGTCTTCAGAATAGACAATGCTATCTGAAGAAGCGCATGTCTTGCTAGTTATAGATAGCTCCTCAGAGGAGGATCCAGAGACAGATGACCAGTCCTATCCCCCCCCCCCCCGAGGTGCATGCTCTAACTTGGCAGGGTTATGTTGCTCATATCGTGTGTATGGTATCTTGCATTGCTATGTCATTTGCTTAGTTTAGACATGCTTTGTGTGAATGCCACCTGTTTAGTGTCTAATTACCATATATGTGAATTATGCAATGCCATCTTGTTGCAAGACATTATATATGTGAATTATGCAATGCTATCTTGTCGCAAGGCATTATATATGTGAATTATGCAATGTCATGTTGTTTAGCCAAGTGTCATATATGTGAATTATATCATGTTGTCCTTTTTATATATTTCTCATTGCTTTTGTCGACAATGTTTGTATATTCAACTGCTCTTCTTGTGCATCAGCCATTTGAATTGGTGATGGAGAAATCTGGAGTGAAAACAAGGTCTTCGGAGCAGACAATGCTACCTGCTGAAGCAGATATCTTGCTGGTTACAGATAGCTCTTCAGAGGAGGATTCAAAGGCAGATGACCAGTCCTATTATCCCCCTGAGGTGTATGCTCAAACTTGGCAGGGTTATATTACTCATATCATGCATATGTTGTATTTCAATGCTTAGTTTTTACATCATATACACGATATTGAATGCCATCTCCTTAGTAGACGCATCATATATGCGATTGCCCTCTGCTCACTTCCTTAGTATATAAATCATATATTTGAATTATATCATGCCATGATGTTTACATAGACAGCATGTATCTGAATTATGGCATGCCAAGCCATTTTCTAAAGACATAATATAGTTATATCATCTCATCCTGTTTACATAGTCATCATATTTTGAATTATTCCATTCTATCCGTGAATTATATCATGCCATCATGTTTCCATCGACGCCATGTTTGTGATTTATGGCATGCCAACCACTTTAATAGACACATCGTATAGTTATATCATGTCATCATGTTTACATAGTCATCATATTTTGAAGTATGTCATTCTATCATGTTTAGTTAGCCATCATACATGTGAAATTATGTCATGATATCCTGTTTAATTAGCCATCATATATGTGAAATTATGTCCTGCTATTCTGTTTGGTTAGACCACATAAATGTGAATTATTTCATGCCCCATTTTCTTCCCTACTATCCATTGCACCTGTCTATCTTACAATGTATGTAAATTCAATTATTTTTCTTGTTTATCAGCCATTTCAATTGGAGGGGGTGATGGCAGTATCTGTGGGAGTAAAAACATGGTCTGCAAAAAAGATCGGGCTACCTGTTGATGGAGATAGAACCACGATTGTACTTGCCCAAGAACCAGCCCCACCACACATAACCCAGACTCACGCAGATTGTACCCCCACCCAGTTGGACAGAGAACCAGCTACACCCCTTCTAACCCCAACCCCAGCAGATAGTAACCCAGTTCCCGTTGACACAGCACCGTCTCCACCACAGAGCACCCAAACACGGGCAGTTAGTAAGGCAACTGCAGTGCCCAAAGCACGAGGACCACCACTCCGAACCCCAAGTCAATGCTTAAAGCAGAAGAAGAATTGTTCTCAGGTCAGGTTCCATAGCTATGGTTATACTACTTTTCTCTTGCATCATTGTATTTACTCATACCAACTAATTTCATATTTGAAGGATGCAATTGAAACTCCAATGGTGCAATAGGTATGTTCTAAACCTGTTTCTTTAACGTGTTTGCTGTTGTAACTTGCTCTATGTTGATTTCAGTTTCAATTGAATAAACAGTTATGTTCTCATGCCATGCACATTACAAGTGTTGTTATTGTTGTGTAGTTTCCCACACTTATATTCTGTCTATACTGCTTTGTCTTAAATAGATATGATTCGAACTGTATCTATCTTGATTTGGCAACATAAACTAGAATGATATAGACCATACAGTGACCATACTACATAGATATATGTTTGTTTCATGATGTTATCCTGTCCACCTTACTACTGAACTGGTTTACCAAAATGAGTTTCATATACTACATTGTAAACATGTGATGTGTTTGTTTGTTTCTCTTTTAGAACGCGGATAAAATATTGGAGAAGAGTACCCCGTTATGCAATGGTAAAGGAAGTAATGCAAATAAGGTTCAAGATAGTGAGACATCCCTGTTGGTCTCCAAGAAAGCTGATAAAAACTATATTGAAGACATTGAGACAACCCCAAAGTCCTGTCTTGATGTAGTGTTTGAGCTACTGGCTATTACTCCTGGCACCAGCTCTTCGAACTCGCTGCCTGAATCAGTTTGGCTTCTTGAGTCTCAACTTCAAGTTGAAAGACATCGATCAGATGTTATGCGACAGGAAGCCGAAGGACTGAGGAAGTCCCTGCAGAATTCAGATGCATACTTTCTGGTGCAACAACAAGTGCTGGAGGATTTAAGCACCAAACAAGAGAAAGTTAATAAGCTTGCTAAGCATCTTGCCAGCATTATGGGTACCCAGGATATTGTTTCTTGAGCTCTTCTGAAGTGGTTACAGTTCTGGAGTTGTTTTGCTGCGGCGTTTATATGCTGCTTTGTTCCCTATATTTGCACTGGTGGTGAACTTTGATGCCCAGTGGATGTTATATGTGTAATAGCCGTGATAGCCTAGCGTAAGTTGCTTGCTAATTTATTTCCTTATTGTCTTGTTTATTTGTTTTCTTGTAGTCAGTGCAGCTCTTTTTCTGCGGCTTGCTAGTGGCCGCAATAACCTATTTTTTAAAACTAGGCCACAATAACCATGGGCTACATATTTACTGTAGTTAACATGGGGCTCCTACGGGCCGTAGAAACAATGGGCCTTATACGGGCCATAGACACAATGGGCCTTCTACGGACTGTATCATCAATGGGCCTTCTCCAGGCCGTATGATCGGTTGGCCAAACATGGGCCAACAACAGACCACATTATGGTCGTAAATGGGCTAGAGTTGAAATCGTCCGTTCATGGGCCGACCATAACGGGCCGTCGTTAATCAGCCGTATTTGATGACGCTATGAAAACAGCCCAACCTATTAACGAGCCACAAACGGGCCGACTGTAACCACGGGCTGAATTTGGCCCACAAGCAGAAAATGATAGTAACGGGCCATAAGTAAATGAATACTGGAAATGAGCCCAAGAATAAATGGGCCCTGAGAAGGCCGAAAGATAACATTGGCTGGAAACAGCCCAACGGAATAATGGGCCGTTAATGGGTATAAAGTGATACATTGTTCATTACGGGCCAGTTTCACCACATGCCGTTAATGGGACGAGGGTTACTAAGGGAATCATATGGGCCGAAAGACGTCATGGGCCATACATGGGCCGGAAGTTAAAACGGACTGGAATTATATTGGATGGCCCAGATGACGCTACTGGGCCTAATTCGGATAGGCCGTAAACGGGCTCTGGGTTAGCGGGCTATAAATGGACTATATGCGAACAGGCCGTTAACAGGCTTGCCGTGGGCCGGCCCGCCACCTTTTGAGCAAGTCAAACGGGCCGGCCTTTTCACAGGAATGGGCCTCTGTTGGGCCGTGCAATGTGTCGACGTATCATAGGCGCTTTGGATCCAATGAGTGGATGACATCTGTCCCAACGGTGAGCCGACACGTGTTTCCTCCGGCCAATGATGATTTTACACGTGGAA
The DNA here is from genome assembly GCF_003073215.2 of Triticum urartu. Taxonomy (NCBI): domain Eukaryota; kingdom Viridiplantae; phylum Streptophyta; class Magnoliopsida; order Poales; family Poaceae; genus Triticum; species Triticum urartu. The sequence continues at coordinate 490,481,393 of NC_053024.1, forward strand.
AAACCCCATTGGTCGGGGCTGTTAACGGGTTATTGGATCCAAAACCGGACCCAATAGCTTAACGGTGTTTCGTTACGGTGGATGTCGCGTGTCGGTCACCCTTGATGAAAGCACTTCTGTGACGCGCGATTTATCGTCATGGAAGTGGACACTTCCGTGATGATAATTTTGGTAATGTCATGGAACATTTCTACGACAGCACAGGTATGACTATCTTGATTCTGTCATAAATTTGTCATGGATGTACATGCATGACAGAAAACGTGACCTACTGTGACAAACACGTATCATCACGGAAGTGTATTTTTTTGGTAGTGATTCACGAGAAAATAGCTGGTAACCGGGATGCCCAGTCCCATGCTTAAATTAAAATAATTGCAAACAAAACTCCCCCAGAATTGTTTTTAGTTGGAGGCACCCGTTGTTTCGGACAAGCCATGGATTGATGTTTATTGGTGGTGGGGGAGTATAAACTTTACCATCCTGTTTGGGAACCGCCTATAATGTGTGTAGCATGGAAGATATCGAGATCTCTTGGTTGTTATGTTGACAATAAAAGTATGCCACTCAAAATATTATTTATCTCTATTTCAAAACTCGAGCTCTGGCACCTCTCTAAATCTCTGCTTCCCTCTGCGAAGGGCCTATATACTTACTTTTATGTTGAGTCATCATCCTCTTATTAAAAAGCACCAGTTGGAGAGCACCGCTGTCATGCACATGCATTGCTATTAATTTACATTTGAGTATGACTATGACTGGATCTCTTTTACCATGAATTACAATTTCCAGTCAGTCCTTGTTCTTCTGGGGTGCTCTGCATTTATGTTTTGCGGTCTCAGAAAGGGCTAGCGAGATACCATCTTGTTATATCATATTATGATTGTTTTGAGAAAGTGTTGTCATCCGAGATTTATTATTATTGCTCGCTAGTTGATTATGCCATTGATATGAGTAAACATGAGACCTAAATGTTATTGTGAATATGGTTAGTTCATAATCTTTGCTGAAAACTTGAATGTTGGCTTTACATATTTGCAACAACAAGATCAAACAGAGTTTGTAAAACTTTTTCTTTACCACTTTCAGTTTGTCAACTGAATTTCTTGAGGACAAGCAAAGGTTTAAGCTTGGGGGAGTTGATACGTCTCCATCGTATCTACTTTTCCAAACACTTTTGACCTTGTTTTGGACTCTAACTTGCATGATTTTAATGGAACTAACCCGGATTGACGCTATTTTCAGCAGAATTGCCATGGTGTTATTTTTGTGCAGAAATAGAAGTTCTCGGAATGGCCTGAAAATCAACGGTGACGCGTTTTGGAATTAAAAAAATACTGGCGAAAGAATCAACACTAGGGGGCCCACACCCTGTCCACGAGGGTGCAGCCCCCCCCCCCCGGGGGGGGGGGGGCCCCCCCCCCCCCCCGGGGGGGGGGGGGCGCGCCCCCTGCCTCGTGGGCCTCCTGAGGCTCCACCGATGTCAACTCCAACTCTATATATTCATGTTCGGGGAGAAAAAATCATCGAGAAGGATTCATCGCGTTTTACGATACGGAGCCGTCGCCAAGCCTTAATCTCTCTTGAAAGGGCTGATCTGGAGTCCGTTCGGGGCTCCGGAGAGGGGAATCCGTCGCCATCGTCATCACCAACCTTCCTCCATCACCAATTTCATGATGCTCACCGCCGTGCGTGAGTAATTCCATCGTAGGCTTGCTGGGCGGTGATGGATTGGATGAGATTTATCATGTAATCGAGTTAGTTTTGTTAGGGATTCATCCCTAGTATCCATTATGTTCTAAGATTGATGTTGCTATGACTTTGCTATGCTTAATGCTTGTCACTAGGGCCCGAGTGCCATGATTTCAGATCTGAACCTATTATGTTTCCATGAATATATGTGAGTTCTTGATCCTATTTTGCAAGTCAATAGTCACCTACTATGTGTTATGATTTGGTAGTGACAATAATCGGGACCACTCCCGGTGATGACCGTAGTTTGAGGAGTTCATGTATTCACTAAGTGTTAATGATTTGGTCTGGTACTCTATTAAAAGGAGGCCTTAATATCCCTTAGTTTCCAATAGGACCCCGCTGCCACGGGAGGGTAGGACAAAAGATGTCATGTAAGTTCTTTTCCATAAGCACGTATGACTATATTCGGAATACATGCCTACATTACATTGATGAACTCGAGCTAGTTCTGTGTCACCCTATGTTATAACTGTTGCATGAGGAATCGCATCTGACATAATTATCCATCACTGATCCATTTCCTACGAGCTTTTCACATATTGATCTTTGCTTAGTTACTTTTTCGTTGCCGCTGTTACGATTACTATAAGAACCAATACTGTTAATTTTGCCACCGTTACCGTTACTTCCATATTACTTTGCCACTAAATACTTTGCTGCAGATATTAAGTCTTTTAGGTGCGGTTGAATTGACAACTCAACTGTTAATACTTGAGAATATTCTTTGGCTCCCCTTGCGTCGAATCAATAAATTTGGGTTGAATACTCTACCCTCGAAAAATGTTACGATCCCCTATACTTGTGGGTTATCAACAAGCGGGGTCTAAGCTTGGGGGAGTTGATACGTCCATTTTGCATCATTCTTTTATATCAATATTTATTGCATTATGGGATGTTATTACATATTATATCACAATCCTTATGCCTTTTCTCCCTTATTTTATAAGGTTTACATGAAGAGGGAGAATGCCGGCAGCTGGAATTCTGGACTAGAAAAGGAGCAAATATTAGAGACCTAGTCTGCACAACTCCAAAAGTCCCAGAACTTCACGGAGAATATTCTTGGAATATATAAAAATATTGGGCGAAGAAAGTACCAGAGAGGGGCCACCAGCCAGCCACAAGGGTGTAGGGTGCGCCCTACCCCTTGGGCGCCCCCCCCCCCCCCCCCCCCCCCGTCCTTGTGGGCTAGCTTGCAGGCCCCGACGCCCATCTTCTGCTATATGGTGCGTTTTGACCTAGAAAAAAATCAAAAGGAAGCTTTCGGGATGAAGCGCCACTGTCTCGAGGCGGAACCTGGGCAGAACCAATCTAGGGCTCCGGCGGAGCTGTTCTGCCGGGAAAACATCCCTCCGGGAGGGGGACATCAAAGCCATCGTCATCACCAACGATCCTCTCGTCGAGAGGGGGTCAATCTCCATCAACATCTTCACCAGCACCATCTCCTCTCCAAACCCTAGTTCATCTCTTGTATCTGATCTCTGTCTCAAAACCTCAGAGTGGTACCTACGGGTTGCTAGTAGTGTTGATTACTCCTTGTAGTTGATGCTAGTTGGTTTATCCGGTGGAAGATTATATTTTCAGATCCTTAATGATAATTAATACTCCTCTGATCTTGACTATGAATATGTTTTTTGAGTAGTTACTTTTGTTCATGAGGACATGAAAGAAGTCTTGTTATAAGTAATCATGTGAATTTGGTATTCAATCGATATTTTGATGAGATGTATGTTGTCTCTCCTCTAGTGGTGTTATGTGAACGTCAACTACATGACACTTCACCATGATTTGGGCCTAGGGGAAGGCATTGGGAAGTAATAAGTAGATGATGGGTTGCTAGAGTGACAGAATCTTAAACCCTAGTTTATGCGTTGCTTCGTAAGAGGCTGATTTGGATCCATATGTTTCATGCTATGGTTAGGTTTATCTTAATTCTTCTTTCGTAGTTGCGGATGCTTGCGAGAGGGGTTAATCATAAGTGGGAGGCTTGTCCAAGGAAGGGCAACACCCAAGCACCGGTCCACCCACATATCAAATTATCAAAGTAACAAACGTGAATCATATGAGCATGATGGAAACTAACTTGATAACAATTCCCATGTGTCTTCGGGAGCGCTTTGCTTTATATAAGAGTTTGTCCAGGCTTGTCCTTTGCTACAAAAAGGATTGGGCCACCTTGCTGCACCTTGTTTACTTTTGTTACTTATTACCCGTTATGAATTATCTTATCACACAACTATCTGTTACCGATAATTTCAGTGCTTGCAGAGAATACCTTGCTGAAAACCGCTTGTCATTTCCTTCTAGTCCTCGTTGGGTTCGACACTCTTACTTATCAAAAGGACTATGTTAGATCCCCTATACTTGTGGGTCATCACTCGTTGGTCGTGTCCCTCACCAGACCCGCGCTCGCCGCACCCCGTTGCAGCATGGCCACGCCCGCGCTCACACCCTCACGGCCACCGCCTCGTCGCTCACCGTCGTCGTTTCCGGCCACCCCCGACACGGCCACCGCCGTAGATAGACGTGTCGTCGAACAGCCATTCGAACGCGCCCTTTCGCGCATCAGATGGACGTCGGGGGGCCAATCCCGACCGACTCCGGCATAGAACCATCGCGGAGAGGCTCGCAGGAGCCCTCTTCAGCGCCCGCCGACGTGGCCGACCTAGGGCCACCCCTGTGTCACTGATCGATGGGCCCCAAGGGCCCGGCTGACCAGTTGACCCGGTCAACCCTGCTGACTGGACCGGCCCCAACCGCTGACAAATCGGGCCCACACCCTAATTAACTAAAAATGTTTTAAAAATAATTAATAAAATTAATTAGTGACTGGCAGGTGGGCCTAGGTGCTTAATTAGTTGGTTTAGTTAAAAATTAATCCACTGTTAACCCTTCTGTCTATGATAGGTGGGACCCAAATGTCAGGTTTGACTTGGACCAGCTGGGTTGGCTACTGATGTCATGCTGACGTAATAAATCTGCTTTTCAAATTAAATTGAATAATAATAATTTCAGAAATGTTTAAATCTTTGGAAAATCATATAAAATAATCTATAGGTCAGATGAAAATAACTTATATATGAAAGTTGCTCAAAAAAATTGTATGAATCCGAATATGCCATTCACTTATTTGTCACATGCCCCCAACACTGCAAACATTAAACCTTCCCGTCCAAATCGTCTGACTGATAAATGCATGGAGCCGGGAAAATATTCCCCGATATTTTCCTGCTCTGTCTTAAACACCTATCACTGTGTTAGGTCACCCCTAGCATAGCCTACTATCATGCCATGCTTGTTGTTGCATTTGTATGCCCATTATTTATTGTTTCTCCCCCTCCTTCTTCTCCGGCAGACCCTGAGATGGATGTTGATCTGGTGATCGACTACTTTACCATCGAGGGTCCGAGTCTGTCTGTAGAGCTTCCGGGAAAGCAAAACCCCCTTGAATATATTGCCCAGTTCCTTCTCTCTCATGCTTGCATTGGATGTTGCTTCTATATTTGTTTGCTCCTATTCCTATGCATAGCCTACTTTTGTAACCTGCTTTTGTACCTTACCTGCTTATCCTATATGCTTAGTATAGGTTGGTTAGTGATCCATCAGTGGCCCCTCACCTTGTCCCAGTTACCCCCGCTTGATGACCGATGACTCAATCAACTTATCAATGTCCTGAGCCTGACACATCACATCACACTCCCTTAGTTGTACGACTCTGCATAGCTACTATCAAGTGCCGAGGGTAATACCTCGTATAGCACTTCAGATGAGACCTTTGTAGTGTAGTTAATCAGTCATGGTCTACAGAGGGTGATTCCTCCTTCACCACTCCCGATAACGACTCTGTTGTGTAACACCTCAAGTGTGAATCATCGAGGGTGATTCCTCCAAGTTCACCATGACGGTTACATCAAGTGGAATCCATCGAGGGTGATTCCTTGGATTCCCCCTTGGCGTTATGGACACACAGTTACTTTGACTTTAACCCCGGAACCATGATAAATACGGGTCGGCCCTGAGGGGTACCCGTGAGAGTTATTGTTTCTGCAAGACTGAAGGGACAGACGGTACCACCTCGGTTGAGGTGGACCCGAGTTCCCGATAGTCTCTTGCGAGCCGGGTTGACCGTGAGGGTACCCGCGAGTTGATGTGAAGTCGGGTTGACTTGGAGGGTACCGGCGAGAATTCTATGGGGCACGGCCGGGCATTCTTAGCCCTCATCGTAAGTCGATGAGACGGGGCGACGGGACCACATATCGTGGATCATTGATCGTTACCACGTGCTCCCAGTACACTAACGGTTTGGATATGTGCCGAGTAGGATTCTTGCCTTTTTGCACCGACCACCACATGGTAATAAGTATGGGCACTCTATGTCTTATGTATTAGCCGAAGCTCTTCGGACGTAAGCGACTGAGCGGCGCGCGACGGGTTGGACTGGTTATGCATGTGTATAAGGAGGCTAGGTCTACTCATAGGCCACGTATGCAAAGTGCAGGAGTGCAAAGGGCGATGGGCCCAAGACTCCCCGTGCTTAGCATGTAGACCGGCGTGTTGGCCTCTCTGTTGAGCCTAGGTAGGACTATGACGTGTTGATCGGCCGAGGCCGGTCATGACCTGATGGTGTGTTCGGCCGGAGTTGATCGAGCATGTTGGGTAAGTTGGTGCACCCTGCAGGGAGGTTAATCTATTCGAATAGCCGTGTCCACGATAACGAACGCTCGGAGTTTTTGTTGGGGAACGTAGCATAAATTCAAAATTTTCCTACGTGTCACCAAGATCTATCTATGGAGTCATCTAGCAACGAGGGAGGAGTGGATCTACATACCCTTGTAGATCGCGCGCGGAAGCGTTCAAGAGAACGGGGTTGATGGAGTCGTACTCGTCGTGATCCAAATCACCGATGATCCTAGCGCCGAACGGACGGCACCTCCGCGTTCAACACACGTACGGTTAGCGTAACGTCTCCTTCTTCTTGATCCAGCAAGGGGGAAGGAGAGGTTGAGGAAGATGGCTCCAACAGCAGCACAACGGCGTGGTGGTGGTGGAGCTGCAGTACTCCGGCAGGGCTTCGCCAAGCACTATGGAGGAGGAGGATGTGTTGGAGAGGGAGAGGGAGGCACCAAAGGCGTAGGTTGAGAGGCCCTCCTTCCCCGACTATATATAGGGAGCCTAGGGGGGGCGCCGGCCCTAGGAGATGCAATCTCCTAGGGGTGCGGCGGCCAAGGGAGGAATCCCTCCTCCCCAAGGCACCTAGGAGGTGCCTTCCCCCTTTGGGACTCTTCCCTTCCTTATTTCTAGGCGCATGGGCCTCTTGGGGCTGGTGCCCTTGGCCCATATAGGCCAAGGCGCACCCCCTACAGCCCATGTGGCCCCCCGGGGCAGGTGGCCCCACCCGGTGGACCCCCGGGACCCTTCCGGTGGTCCCGGTACAATACCGGTGACCCCGAAACTTGTCCCGATGCCCGAAATAGCACTTCCTATATATGATTCTTTACCTCCGGACCATTCCGGAACTCCTCGTGACGTCCGGGATCTCATCCCGGACTCCGAATAACATTCGGGTTACTGCATATACATATCCCTACAACCCTAGCGTCACCGAACCTTAAGTGTGTAGACCCTACGGGTTCGGGAGACATGCAGACATGACCGAGATGACTCTCCGGTCAATAACCAACAGCGGGATCTGGATACCCATGTTGGCTCCCACATGTTCCACGATGATCTCATCGGATGAACCACGATGTCAAGGACTTATTCAATCCCGTATACAATTCCCTTTGTCTAGCGGTACGATACTTGCCCGAGATTCGATCGTCGGTATCCCGATACCTTGTTCAATCTCGTTACCGGCAAGTCTCTTTACTCGTTTTGTAACACATCATCCCGTGATCAACTCCTTGATCACATTGTGCACATTAGATGATGTCCTACCGAGTGGGCCCAGAGATACCTCTCCGTCACACGGAGTGACAAATCCCAGTCTTGATTCGTGCCAACCCAACAGACACTTTCGGAGATACCTGCAGTGTACCTTTATAGCCACCCAGTTACGTTGTGACGTTTGGCACACCCAAAGCACTCCTACGGTATCCGGGAGTTGCACAATCTCATGGTCTAAGGAAATGATACTTGACATTAGAAAAGCTTTAGCATACGAACTACATGATCTTGTGCTAGGCTTAGGATTGGGTCTTTGTCCATCACATCATTCTCCTAATGATGTGATCCCGTTATCAATGACATCCAATGTCCATGGTCAGGAAACCATAACCATCTATTGATCAACGAGCTAGTTAACTAGAGGCTTACTAGGGACATGGTGTTGTCTATGTATCCACACATGTATCTGAGTTTCCTATCAATACAATTCTAGCATGGATAATAAACGATTATCATGAACAAGGAAATATAATAATAACTAATTTATTATTGCCTCTAGGGCATATTTCCAACAGTCTCAATAATCCAGTTCATATCGATATGTGATTAACACTCAAGGTCACATCCCCATGTGACTAACACCCAAAGAGTTTACTAGAGTCAATAATCTAGTTCACATTACCATGTGATTAACACTCGATGAGTTCTCGGTTTGAACATGTTATGCTTGTGAGAGATGTTATAGTCAACGGGTCTGAATCTTTCAGATCCGTATGTACTTCGCAAATCTCTATGTCATCTTGTAGATGCAGCTACTACGCTATATTTGGAGCCATTTCAAATAAATGTTCTACTTGGAGCTATTCTAAATTGTTGCTCCATTATACGTATCTGGTATCTCTACTCAGAGCTATCCGGATAGGTGTTAAGCTTGCATCGACGTAACTCTTTACGTCGAACTCTTTATCACCTCCATAACCGAGAAACATATCCTTATTCCTCTAAGGATAATTTAGACCGCTATCTGGTGATCTACTCCTAGATTACCTTTGTACCCTCTTGCCAGATGTGTGGCAAGGCACACATCAGGTGCGGTACTCAGCATGGCATTCCGTATAGAGCCTATGACAAAAGCATAGGGGACGACCTTCGTCCTTCCTCTTTCTTCTGCCGTGGTCGAGCTTTAAGTCTTAACTTCATACCTTACAACTCAGGCAAGAACTCCTTCTTTGACTGGTCCATCTTGAACACCTTCAAGATCATGTCAAGGTATGTGCTCATTTGAAAGTACCATTAAGAATTTTGATCTATCCTTATAGATCTTGATGCTCAATGTTCAAGTAGCTTAATCCAGGCTTTCCATTGAAAAATACTTTCCAAATAACCCTATATGCTTTCCAGAAATTCTACGTCATTTCTGATCAACAATATGTCAACATATATTTATCAGAAATTCTATAGTGCTCCCACTCACTTCTTTGGAAATACAAGTTTCTCATAAACTTTGTATACACCCAAAACTTTGATCATCTTATCAAAGCATACATTCCAACTCCGAGATGCTTACTCCAGTCCTTAGAAGGATTGCTGGAGCTTTGAATACTTATTAGCATCTTTCAGGATTAACAAAACCTTCCGGTTGTATCACATACAACCTTTCCTCAAAAATCGTCGAGGAAACAATGGTTTTTGGCATCCTATCTGCAAGATTTCACAAATAACGCAGTAATTGCTAATATAATTCCAACAGACTCTTAGCATCGCTACGAGTGAGAAAGTCTCATCGTAGTCAACTCCTTGAACTTGTCGGAAAACATCTTAACGACAAGTCGAGCTTTCTTAATGGTGATACTTACCATCATTGTCCGTCTTCCTTTTAAAATCCATATGTACCTAACAGCCTTACGACCATCAAGTAGTTCTTCCAAAGTCTACACTTTGTTTTCATATATGGATCCTCTCTCGGATTATATGGCCTCGAGCCATTTTTGGAATCCAGGCCCACCATCGCTTCTCCATAGCTCGTAGGTTCATTGTTGTCTAGCAACATGACTTCCAAGACAGGATTACGTACCAATCTGAAGTAGTACGCATCCTTGTCATCCCACAAGGTTTGGTAGTGACTTGATCTGAAGTTTCATGATCACTATCATAAGCTTCCACTTCAATTGGTGTAGGTGCCACAGGAACAACTTCCTGTGCCCTGCCACACGCTAGTTGAAGAGACGGTTCAATAACCTCATCAAGTCTCCACCATCCTCCCACTCAATTCCTTCGAGAGAAACTTTTCCTCGAGAAAGGACCCGATTCCAGAAACAATCCCTTCTTGCTTTCGGATCTGAGATAGGAGGTATACCCAACTATTTTTGGGTGTCCTATGAAGATGCATTTTATCCGCTTTGGGTTCGAGCTTATCAGCCTGAAACTTTTTCACACAAGTGTCGCAGCCCCAAACTTCTAAGAAATGACAGCTTAGGTTTCTCCAAACCATAGTTCATACGGTGTCATCTCATCGGAATTACGTGGTGCCCTATTTAAAGTGAATGTGGTTGTCTTTAATGCCTAACTCATAAACTATCATGGTAATTCGATAAGAGACATCATGGTATGCATCATACCCAATAGGGTGCGGTTATGATGTTCGGACACACCATCACCCTATGGTGTTCCAGGCTGTATTAGTTGTGAAACAATTTCCACAATGTCTTAATTCTGTGCCAAACTCGTAATTCAGATATTCATCTCTATGATCATATCATAGATATTTTATCCTCTTGTCACGACGATCTTTCAACTTCACCCTGAAATTACTTGAACCTTTCAATAATTCAGACTCGTGATTCATCAAGTAAATATACTCAATATCTACTCAAATCATCTGTGAAGTAAGAACATAACGATATCCACTACATGCCTCAGCACTCATTGGATTGCACACATCAAAATGTATTACTTCCAACAAGTTGCTTTCTAGTTCCATTTTACTGAAAACGAGGCTTTCAGTCATCTTGCCCATGTGGTATGATTTGCATGTCTCAAGTGATTCAAAATCAAGTGAGTCCAAATGGTCCATTTGCATGGAGTTTCTTCATGCATATACACCAATAGACATGGTTCGCATGTCTCAAACCTTTCAAAACAAGTGAGCCCAAAGATCCATCAACATGGAGCTTCTTCATGCGTTTTATACCGATATGACTTACGTTGCAGTGCCACAAGTAGGTGGTACTATCATTACTATCTTTTGGCATGAACATGTGTATCACTACGATCAAGATTCAATAAACCATTCATTTCAGGTGTAAGACCATTGAAGGTATTATTCAAATAAATAGAGTAACCATTATTCTCTTTAAATGAATAACTGTATTGCGATAGACATAATCCAATCATGTCTATGCTCAACGCAAACACCAATCTTGATGGTAGAGGGAGCGTACGATATTTGATCAACCTTGGAAATACTTCCAACACATATCGTCATCTCACCTTTAGCTAGTCTCCGCTTATTCCGTAGCTTTTATTTCGAGTTACTAACACTTAGCAACCGAACCGGTATCTAATACCCTGGTGCTACTAGGAGTACTAGTAAAGTACACATTAACATAATACATCCAATATACTTCTATCGACCTTGCCAGCCTTCTTATCTACCAAGTATCTAGGGTAATTCTGCTCCAGTGGCTGTTCCCCTTATTACAGAAGCACTTAGTCTCGGGTTTGGGTTCAACCTTGGGTTTCTTCACTAGAGCAGCAGCTAAATTGCCGTTTCATGAAGTATCCCTTCGTGCCCTTGCCCTTCTTGACACTAGTGGTTTCACCAACCATCAACAATTGATGCTCCTTCTTGATTTCTACTTTTGTGGTGTCAAACATCGCGAATATCTCAAGGATCATCATGTATATCCCTGATATATTATAGTTCATCACGAAGCTCAAGCAGCTTGGTGGTAATGACTTCGGAGAACCATCACTATTTCATCTGGAAGATAAACTCCCACTCGATTCAAGCGATTGTTGTACTCAGACAATCTGAGCACAAGTTCAACAATTGAGCTTTTCTCCCTTAGTTTGCAGGCTAAGAAAATTGTCGGAGGTCTTATACCTCTTAACGTGGGCACGAGCCTGAAATCCCAATTTCAGCCCTCGAAACATCTCATATGTTTCGCGACGTTTCAAAACGTCTTCGGTGCCCCAACTCTAAGCCGTTTAACTGAACTATCACGTAGTTATCAAAATGTGTATGTCAGATGTTCGCAACATCCATAGACAACGTTCGAGGTTCAGCACACTGAGCGGTGCATTAAGGACATAAGCCTTCTATGAAGCAATGAGGACAATCCTCAGTTTACGGACCTAGTCCGCATAATTGCTACTATCAACTTTCAACTAAATTTTCTCTAGGAACATATCTAAACAGTAGAACTGAAGCGCGAGCTACGACATAATTTGCGAAGACCTTTTGACTATGTTCAGGATAATTAAGTTCATCTTGTGAACTCCCACTTAGATAGACATCCCTCTAGTCATCTAAGTGATTACATGATCCGAGTCAACTAGGCCGTGTCCGATCATCACGTGAGACGGACTAGTCATCATCGGTGAACATCTTCATGTTGATCGTATCTACCATACGACTCATGCTCGACCTTTCGGTCTCTTGTGTTCCGAGGCCATGTCTGTACATGCTAGGCTCGTCAAGTCAACCTAAGTGTTTCGCGTGTGTTCCAAGGCCATGTCTGTACATGCTAGGCTCGTCAACACCCGTTGAATTGAACGTAAGAATCTATCACACCCGATCATCACGTGGTGCTTCGAAACAACGAACTGTCGCAACGGTGCACAGTTAGGGGGAACACTTTCTTGAAATTATTATGAGGGATCATCTTATTTACTACCGTCGTTCTAAGTAAACAAGATGCATAAACATGATAAACATCACATGCAATCAAATAGTGACATGATATGGCCATCATCACTTTGCTCCTCTTGATCTCCATCTTCGGGGCTCCATGATCATCATCGTCACCGGCATGACACAATGATCTCCATCATCATGATCTCTATCATCGTGTCTTCATGAAGTTGTCTCGTCAACTATTACTTCTACTATTACAGCTAACGGTTAGCAATAAAGTAAAGTAATTACATGACGTTTATGTTGACATGCAGGTCATAAATAAATTAAGACAACTCCTATGGCTCCTGCTGGTTGTCATACTCATCGACATGCAAGTCGTGATTCCTATTACAAGAACATGATCAATCTCATACATCACATATATCATTCATCACATCCTTTTGGCCATATCACATCACATAGCATACCCTGCAAAAACAAGTTAGACGTCCTCTAATTATTGTTTGCATGTTTTACGTGGCTGCTATGGGTTTCTAGCAAGAACGTTTCTTACCTATGCAAAAAACCACAACGTGATATGCCAATTGCTATTTACCCTTCATAAGGACCCTTTTCATCGAATCCAATCCGACTAAAGTGGGAGAGACAGACACCCGCTAGCCACCTTATGCAACTAGTGCATGTCAGTCGGTGGAACCAGTCTCACGTAAGAGTACGTGTAAGGTCGGTCCGGGCCGCTTCATCCCACAATGCCACCGAATCAAGATTGGACTAGTAACGGTAAGCATATTGAACAAAATCAACGCCCACAACTACTTTGTGTTCTACTCGTGCATAGAAACTACGCATAGACCTAGCTCATGATGCCACTGTTGGGGAACGTAGCATAAATTCAAAATTTTCCTACGTGTCACCAAGATCTATCTATGGAGTCATCTAGCAACGAGGGAGGAGTGGATCTACATACCCTTGTAGATCGCGCGCGGAAGCGTTCAAGAGAACGGGGTTGATGGAGTCGTACTCGTCGTGATCCAAATCACCGATGATCCTAGCGCCGATCGGACGGCACCTCCGCGTTCAACACACGTACGGTCAGCGTAACGTCTCCTTCTTCTTGATCCAGCAAGGGGGAAGGAGAGGTTGAGGAAGATGGCTCCAACAGCAGCACGACGGCGTGGTGGTGGTAGTGGAGCTGCAGTACTCTGGCAGGGCTTCGCCAAGCACTATGGAGGAGGAGGTGTTGGAGAGGGAGAGGGAGGCACCAAAGGCAAGGGTGAGAGGTCCTC